>NC_135977.1:17656746-17839587 GCF_053455715.1 Rhinoraja longicauda | reverse complement strand
AGAGAGAGAGAGAGAGAGAGAGAGAGAGAGAGAGAGAGAGAGAGAGAGAGAGAGAGAGAGAGAGAGAGAGAGAGAGAGAGAGAGAGAGAGAGAGAGAGAGAGAGAGAGAGAGAGAGAGAGAGAGAGAGAGAGAGAGAGAGAGAGAGAGAGAGAGAGAGACGCCAAAATAATGGATCGTTCAAACTCCTGACATGTGAAGAGGAGACAGGAATAAACGCCCACACTGGAAAACGCCTCCAGAAACGTCAGCGCTGTACCGAGGGAGTGCCAGTCATACAGAGAGAGAACGAGAGTCATAGAGAGTCACACAGAGTCTTGCAGCGTGGAAACTGGCCAGCATGCTCTCAGCTGCACCAGTCCCACCTGCCTGCGTTTGGACCAAATTTCTCTAAACCTCTCCTATCCATGTATCTGTCTAAATGTTTCTGAAATGTTGCGATAGTACCTGCCTCAACTATCTCCTCCAGCAGCTCGTTCCATACACCCGCCACCGTTTGTGTGAAAAATATACCCTTCAGGATCCTATTAAATCTTTCCCCCCCTCACCTTAAACCTGTGTCCTCTGGTCTTTGATTCCCCAACTTTGGGTTAAAGACTCTGTGCGTCTGCCCGATCTATTCCTCTCATGATTTTGTACACCTCCATAAGATCACCCCTCATGCCCTTGTGCTTCAAGGAATAGAGCCCTAGCCTGCTCAACATCTCCCTATATCTCAGGCCCTCGAGTCCTGGCAACGTCCTTGTAAATCCTATCTGCACCCTTTCCAACTTAACAACATCTGAAGAAGGGTCTCGACCCGAAACATCACCCATTCCTTCTCTTCAGAAATGCTGCCTGACCCGCTGAGTTACTCCAGCATTTTGTGTCCACCTTCGATTTAACCCAGCATCTGCAGTTTTTTTTCCTAAACATCTTTCCTATAACAGGGTGACTAAAACTGAACACAATACTCCAAATGTGGCCTCGCCAATGTCTTGCACAACTGCGACATGACCTCCCAACTCAATACTCTTCCTGATGAAGGTCAACGTGCCAAAAGCTTTCTCGACTATCCTATCTACCTGTGACGCCACTTTCCAGGAACTATGTACCTGCACTCGTAGATCTCTTTGTTCTACAACACTCTCCAGAGCCCTGATATTCACTGTGAAGGTCCTGCCCTGGTTTGACTTCCCAAAATCCAACACCTCACACTTATCTGTATTAAACTCCATTAATCATTCCTCAGCCCAGCTGCCTAACCAAACAAGATCCTACTGCAAATTCTGCAATTTTAGAGAACTAACCTACAAACAGCAGCCATTTTCACCCTTCTCTTCCCTGTGCTACACTTGGATGTGCATCCATTTCTTCTCTACCTCCTCCCCCTTTCCCTTCCACCCAAGTTCCTTCCTATGGCTTCACAATTTGTACTTCTTCAATCCTTATTTCTTAGGTTTTTTTCCCATCTCTGGCCTTTGTCCACCCACCCACCTATCAAGCAACCCACCCCCCCCCCCCCCCACCCCCTCCCCCACCCCCCCCCCCCCACCTCCCCCCCCACTTCCTCACATGTATCCACCTATCGCTTGCCAGACGTTGCCCTGCCCCCACCTCTCTTCCAGCTTACTCCCCCTGCTCCTCCTCCCGAGCGCAATTAGTCTGAAGGAGGGTCCCGACCCGAAACGTTGCCTGTCCATGTTCTCCAGAGATGTTGCCCGACCCGCTGAGTTACTCCAGCACTTAGTGTCTTTCTCAGGAATCTTATTCCTGGAATCCAGTCCATTGCCAAACTCGCTGACGTGGGGAGAGAGTGAGGGGTTGGGTGAATCCACTTGGCAAAGCTGAGTTGGCCCTTGGCAAGGGCAGGGCAATGAGCCCACCACAGTTGGAGAGGGTTTGCCCTCCGCAAAGATAGTTGCTGATTTATTGCTGCAAATCTATCCCCAAATTGTGTGACAGTTGCGTGTAAAATTGAACGTTAGGTTACAAAAATCATGGGCTTTGTCACGAGATTTCAAGCACAGTGACAAATCAGTCATCTTAATTATATGTAAGCAACTCTCTGGAATATCTCAATAGAACATCAGCCAATAAGTGGTGTTTCTGTCTAAAAATAACTGGGCAGATTGTCGTCTCACGGACGGGAGAGATGTGTTAGACAGTTGGCAGACTGAAACATAGCTCGGCTGACAGCTTCTGGACCCATCATCTAAACTTAGGTTGACTGCAACCCACGCATTGACTTTAGACTTCAGATACAGCGCGGAAACAGGCCCTGCGGCCCATCGAGTCCATGCCAACCAGCGATGATCACCTTGTACAGAAGGGTAGGAAAAAAACTGCAGATGCTGGTTTAAATCGAAGGTAGACACAAAATGCTGGAGTAACTCAGCGGGTCAGGCAGCATCTCGGGAGAGAAGGAATGGGTGACGTTTCTTCAGACTGAAGGGTCTGTACCAAAACTGTACAGAAGGGCCTCGACCCGAAACGTCACCCATTCCTTCTCTCCAGTGATGCTGCCTGTCCCGGTAAGTTACTCCAGCATTTTGTGTCTACCGTCAATTTAAACCAGCATTTGTAGTTCTTTCCTAACATTGTGCTGCACCTTGATTATTTCTTGATTAGTGCAGGTGTCAGAGGTAATGGGTGGAAGGCAGAAGAATGGGGTTAGGAGGGACAGATAGATCAGCCATGATTGAATGGCAGTATAGACTTGATGGGCCGAATGGCCTAATTCTACTCCTATACCTTATGACCAACACGTTGGAGACAATTTACAATTTTTACCGAAGCCAATTAACCTTCAAACTTTTGTAGTGTGGGAGGAAGCCGGAGCACCCGGAGAAAACTCTTGCGGTCACAGGGAGAACGTACGAACCCCGTACAGACAGCACCCGTAGTCAGGATCGAACCTGGGTCCCTGGCGCTGTCAGGCAGCAACTCTACCGCTGCGCCACCGTGCCGCACCTCTATCAGCTTCATCTTTGTGAGGCAGTCATTCACAGATACACCACTCGCTTGAGATGGCCCTTGAAAGGTGGAGCGATGTAGGCGATGGTGTGTCTCTGGCTCGAGGTGTTGCTTCAAACTTATCTATGGGAGTTTTTGTCTTCTCTCTATCCGCCTGGCTCTGGCTCTAACGTCCAACTGTTGTTCAACTACAGTCCCTTCTCTCATGCCCATAGAGGCAGGTAGCTTGCTTTCTCACTCTCACTAGCATCCTTTAACACACTGCTGAATATCAGGCCACATTTCTGTCTAAATCTGGTGAAGGCATTCACTGCATCAGCAGCTCCTCAGTCCATTAGTGGTCCTGGGTAGGCCTGTCCATCGCCCCCATGTCTGATCTGACACAGCATGACCGTTCCAAACATACGTGACTGGGAAAAAACCCAGACTCAATCGGTTAAGAAGGTTTCGGTCTCCAGTGTGGTTACTTACTCGTTTCACCAGCATCCAGCAACAAAACAAAAGCAGTCTTTTTTTGGAACATTTAAAATCCTTGGTAGTTAGTTTAGTTTAGTTTAATTTAGTTTCGTTTATTGTCACGTGTTCTGAGGTACAGTGAAAAGCTTTTGTTACGTGCTAGCCAGTCAGCGGAAAGGCTGCACATGATTACATGATTACAATCAAGCATTTTTCTAAATCAAAAAATACTTTATTCAAGTAATAAATATTTACAAAACATCTTTTTAACAACCCCATCCGACATTCCCGGAGGTTATACATTCAATGCAGATATTTATTGCCAAATTTACACAGAATCCTTTATTTTGAGGGGCGTCTCCACCACACCCTGCCCCCCATGTCCAGCAGCGGAAGGACCCTAGACTGTGGTCCTCCCCCACAGGGCCTTGGCGTTGGCTGCACCAAGCTTCAGTGCGTCCCTCAGCACGTTCTCCTGCAGTCTGCAGCGGGCCAGTCGGCAACATTCCCCCACGGGCAGCTCGCTCCGCTGGGGGGTCAACAAGGATCGGGCAGACCAAAGACCTTCCAGCAGCACTCGATGTCGGTCTCTGAATGCATCCCTGGGAACAGTCCGTAGATCACAGAGTCCTCTGTGACGGAGCTGCTCGGAAAAAATCGTGACAGGGACCCCTGCAAACCTCTCCAGACTCTCTTGGCAAATCCACACTCTGTGAAGAGGTGGGCAACCGTCTCCTCTCCATACCAGCCGTCCCGGAGGCAGCGTGCGCTGGTAGTGAGGTTCCGGCGGTGCAGGAAGGATCTAACTGGGAGGGCTCCCCTCACTGCCAGCCAAGCCAGGTCTTGGTGCTTGTTGGTGAGTTCTGGCGATGAGGCATTTTGCCAGACAAGCTGGGCTGTCTGCTCTGGGAACCACGCCACAGGATCCATGGAGTCATTCCCCTGCAGTGCCTGCAGGACGTTCCGTGCTGACCACTGCCCGATGGACTTGTGGTCAAAGGTGTTGGTCCGGAAGAACCTTTCCACGAGCGACAGATGGTGCGGCAATGTCCAGCTGACTGGCACATTGCGTGGCATCTGCGCCAGGCCCATCCTTCGCAACACCGGGAACAGGTAGAACCTCAGCAGGTAGTGGCACTTGGTGCCCACGTGCCTTGGCTCTATGCTCCGCCTGATGCAGCCACACACGAAGGTGGCCATCAGATGAGGGCAACGTTGGGCACGCTTTTACCCCCGTTTTCTGCCGACTTGTGCATTGTGGCTCGTCTCACCCGGTCCATCACCGACCCCCAGATGAAGCGGAAGACGGCCCGGGTGATCCCCGTGGCATGGGAGGGAGGGACGGGCCACACTTGCGCCAAGTACAGCAGCCCCGAGAGCACCTCACGCCTGATGACCAGGTTTTTCCCTGTGAAGGAGAGGGAGCGCTGCTTCCACAGCTCCAGCTTCTTCCCCACCTTGGCTATCCGCTCCAGCCAATTCCTGTCACACCCCTCAGCCCCCCCGAACCAGATGCCCAGCACCTTCAGGAAGTCAGGCTTGATGGTGAAGGGGATGGAAGATCGGTCGGGCCAGTTGCCAAAGAGCATGGCCTCGCTCTTCCTGCGGTTTACCCTGGCCCCCGTGGCCAACTCAAACTGGCCGCAGACGCTGATCAGTCTGCGGACCGACCCTGGATCCGAGCGGAAGATGGCGACATCGTTGACAGTGCACTGGGCACAGGATAACATGACACATGCTAAAGGGAATAACAGCAGCCGGTTAAAGCATGCTTAGCACTTGTGGGCCATGGTGAGGATCATAACCGCTACCACCATGTTATGTTCTGTGGTGGCAAAGTCCAAATATAAGGAAAGATCAGAGGCTGGCCCACACACACACACAGCCTCCTCGGTAATTCCACATGATGATGTTGCTCTCGCTCATCACACTCCAGCGAATTGGCAGTTTGCAGCTCCACCTCACGAGCAAACAGGAGGGTGGTGGGGGGGGGGGGGCCGGCAGGCACGGGGGGTGGGCTGAGAGCCGCACTCCGCCATTGCAGCCACACCGCATTGGCTGCAGTCCCTCGTCTGCGAAATAGAAGGTGTGAGACATTCCCTTCTCCCATTTCACCAGACACGAGCCTCGCCTCGGCCCTGATTCCTGTTGTGGGCGGCAGGCAATTTATATTGATGCACAGCGCGTAATTAAATCAATGTGAGATAATGAACACCAATTAGTGGTCCAGTTAGGCAGATCTTCTCGTGTAAATACTCTATCTTTCCCAACGGGTAACTCCTTTTTATTATCTGTTTATGTTTAATTTCCAACAGCCACAGACACTTTGTAGGTTTGCCACCAGCTCCCACACGCAGCAGTTTGAAAAGATGATTTGTGCCTCGTGTTTAATTGTCCAAACTGCACTGTTGCAGGCGATAAACACCTCTCCTGGAGCCGGGATGATTAATATCCAGTGCATCGCAGCGGGTGTACATGGCAGGACAGGGTGAAAGACGGAGAGAGGGGGAGAGAGAGGCGGGGAAGGGGGCAAGAGAGGGGGGGGGGCAAGAGAGGGGGGGGGCAAGAGAGGGAGGTAGAGAGAGAGAGAGAGAAATAGGGGGTTAGGGGAGGAGTGAGAGAGGGATAGTGAGAGAGAAAGGGGAGAAAGAGAGAGATATAGAGAGGGGGAGAGAGAGAGAAAGGATGGAGGGAAAGGAACAGGGGAGAGAGAGAGCGGAAGAGGGAGAGAAAGAGAGAGATGAAGAGAGAACAAGGGGAGGGAGCGAAAGAGTAGAGGGAAAGAAGTAAGGGGAGAGAAAGAAAGGGGGAAAAAGAGAATGAGTTAGAAAGAGAGAGAAAGGGGGCAAAGAGCAGGAGATAGAGAAAGAGAGTGCAAGAGAGAGAGGGACAGAAAAAAGGAAAATAGAGAGAGAGAGAGAGAGAGCAAGAGAAAGAGGGTAAAGAGAAAGAGAAAAGGGTAGAGAGAGATGGAATGGGAGATAAAGGGAGAGAGGGAGAAAAGGGGGAACAGGGAAAGAAGTGAGAGAGAGAGAGAGAGAGAGAGAGAGAGAGAGAGAGAGAGAGAGAGAGAGAGAGAGAGAGAGAGAGAGAGAGAGAGAGAGAGAGAGAGTGTGGAGGAAGGGAGAGAGTGTGTGGGGGAAGGGAGAGTGCGTGGGGAAGGGAGGCACAGGGAGATAGGCAAATGCAGTGGGCTCATGCAAAATGGGGGATATGGCCATAAAATTGGATAAAGTGGAAACTAGTGGAGGGCTTACAGAAAAAAAAGTGTACATTAGGAATTCCCGTTATTTAGAAGTGACAGCGGTCTGTAAATAGATTGTTCTCCTGTACTGAGATAATGGGACAGTTAGCTGCATGCATCTGTACTCTGATAACAAACACTCTATGGGCTCAATGGGAAAGCTGTGATGGTGATTTGATGAAGCAGCCAAGTGTAAACTTCCATTCTTTTGAATCGTCTGGAAGCGTCTACACGATAAACAGCGTTAACCTGCCACCCTCACTTACAACATCCCCTCCCCGACAACCTATTCCTTTGCAAGTCTTGGAGAATCCATTTCACCCGGGCTGGAACTCAAACACTGTTTTGTTAGGTATTGCACATTGATTTAAGCTTGCATATTTTACAGGCATCTCCAAAGGATGTAAGGCAGGCAAAATGACATAGCTGTGTACAAAAAGGCCTAGGCATGGCTATTAGTCACTGAGTCATAGAGTCATACAGTGTGGAAACAGGCCCTTCAGCCCAACTTGCCCATAACGGCCAACATTTCCCATCAACATTAGCCCCACCTGCCCGCGTTTGGCCCATATCCCTCAAAACCTCCCCTACCCATGTACCTGTGTACATGTTCCTTAAACATTGCGATAGTACCTGCCGCAACTACCACCCTTTGTGTGAAAAACTTAAATCTTTCCCCCATCACCTTAACCCTCTGGATCTCTGGGCAAGCGACTCTGTGCATCCACCCGATCTATTCCTCTCATGATTGTTCACATGTCTATAAGATCACCCCTCAACCTCCTGCGCTCGAAGGAATCGAGCCCTAGCCTGCTCAGCCTCTCCCTATAGCTCACGCCCTGGTGTCCTGGCAACAACCTCATACATCTTCTCTGCTCTCTTCTTGTTGTTCCTGTTATATGATTATTCCTCAAAATGGTGTATCTGTCTCAGACCACAGCGTTTTCTTTCTTAGTTTCTCCCAACCTGCTACATTCCCCTTCAAATATTAAAGATAAAATGCAATTTATTTATATCCAACCCTGACAAATTCAGTGAGCCGTTTCCTTTCCCTTTGTTCATTGATTGAAAGATGCAACATGGAAACAGGCCCTTCGGCCCACCGAGTCCACGCCGACCATCGATAACCCGCTCACTCTAGTTCTATGTTATCCGACATAAAATAAAACGAAACAATAAAACATAATAATTTTTTTTAAAATACAGATAAAATCCCCAAAAAAACAAAGTGCTGGAGGAACTCAGTGGGTCAGGCAGCATCTGTGGAGGGAATGAACAGATGACGTTTCAGGTTGGAACCGTTCCCGTCTGTTCATTCTCTCCATACATTATTTGGAGTTTATAAATGACTTGTTCGTCTAATTTAAAGGTATTGAAGGTGAACCCAACACCTTTCAAATTGGACTAACAAGTCATTCAGCTCCTCATTTTAGGACCGAGATGAGAAAACATTTCTTCACACAGAGAGTGGTGAGTCTGTGGAATTCTCTGCCACAGAAGGTAGTTGAGGCCAGTTCATTGGCTATATTTAAGAGGGAGTTAGATGTGGCCCTTTTTGCTAAAGGGATCAGGGGGTATGGAGAGAAGGCAGGTACAGGCTACTGAGCTGAATGATCAGCCATGATCATATTGAATGGCGGTGCAGGCTCGAAGGGCCGAATGGCCTACTCCTGCACCTATTTTCTATGTTTCTATGTTTCTTCTTCTTCTTCTTCTTCTTCTTCCGTGTCCATCATCCATGTTTCAAATGTTGACATCGCTGTCATCGTCCGTCCGGCGACAATCAGTGGGAGCCATCACTTGTTGCAATAGAAGATGGTGGTAGCAGAATTAGCTCAGGACACTTCCAGTTTCCAGCCCCGCGACGTGGACTCTTCTCCTATGGGGCCATTCAGCCCCTGGAGACACAAGAGACTCTGGAATCTCTGGACAAAAACCGAAGTGCTGGAGTGGCTCAGTGGGCCGGGCAGCATCTGTGGAAGGAACGCCCAGACTGGGACGGAGTCCCGACCCGAAACATCGTCTGTCCGTTCCCTCCACAGATGCTGCCTGGCCCACTGAGTTCCTCCAGCGCTTTTGTTTTTTGCCAATTAATGGCAATGTTGTCTGTGGGATCGGGCTGTGTAGAAAGTGGCTGCCCCCTCAGTCTAGGACATAGAAACAGTGCACACTGAGGCTTCTTTGATGCTCAGATGGTATTCCATGCAGATTTTATAAATCACGCCACTATGTATTCAATTTTTTTGAAAGAATGGTCCCTCTTAAAGAAATACTTTATTTGCAGTTTATAAATGACACAAGTATACAAGACTTTGCAGCACTTTTATTGATTTTTAAACCACTAACCCTTTGTCAAGAACTGCGGTAGTAAATGTGCAAACGTTTGTTTCCGATTCCACAACCAGCACACTCCTAATTTGTGGGCAGTTGCTAAACAATTCCCTGCAGGTAGAAGAATAAATCTCTTGGGCTGATGGTTCTGTTAAATCTAAAACTATAGTTCCTATAGTTCTGATGGAGCCCTTTTGCGGCCTATGCAGATGTTGGCATCGCTCTACTTCAAACATCAACAACTTGTATTTATGCAGCAACTTTTACATCTCTCGTGACCAAACAGCAGATTGCTGGAGGAACGCAGCAGGTCAGGCAGCATCTGTGGAGAAAAAGGATGGGTGACCTTTTCTGCCCGGGACCCTTCCTCAGACTTCAGACTATCCAGCGATGCTGCCTGACCCGCTGAATTACTCCAGCACTTTGTGTCTGTCTTTGGTATAAACCAGCATCTGCAGTTCTATGTATCTACGTCTCTGGAGGGAGATAGACAGATAGATAACATTGTGGGTCGAGACCCTTCTTCAGACCGGGCTCAGAGGGAGAAACAAAGAACTACCAAAGATACATACAAAGTGCTGGAGTAGCTCCGTGGGCCCAACATGTGTCCAGTTGTTCTGTTTTTCAGTACGTAGAACAATGAAACACCCTTGACTCTTTGCTCTTGACTTGAAATGGACAGGCGTTTTCGGGACCCTTCTCCTGAAGATCAGTCTGAAGAAGGGACCTGACCCAAAATGTCGTTTGTTATTTCCTCCACAGACACTGCCTGACTTTGCAGTTCTTCCAGCGCTTAGCTTTTCATTGTTATTCAGACATTGGTGACACAACCGATAGAAGGCCGAAGGGTGCCGCGATTGTGATGCAGCGTGGTGGACGGGACATGTTGGTCAACATGGGCAAGTTGGGCCGAAGGGCCTGTCTCCACATTGTATGGCTCTGTGACACGCTGGAGGAATCGGACAGACCAGGTTTGCCTCGCAGATTAATGAGCCAGATGGGTTTTTACAACAATCTTGGCTCCTATTACTGAGACCAGCTTTTTATTAATTGCAAATCTATTTAACTCTTTCAATGTAAACTTCCCAGCTGCTGCAGTGGGAGTCAAACTGATGTCTCTAAATCAACTGTTCAGAACTCATTCTGCTAGTTCGGAACCTAATCACTGTGGCCCTGCATCTCATGGTTCCATACAGCTTCAGTCTAATTGCCAGGGAGAGGGATGACCAGACCAGTCTATGGTGGGACCACAGGACTTTGGCTTTGGTGTTTCCTATCTTCTTGCTTCCTCTCACTGGGCACCAAGTGAAGCTTGAACAGGGACAGGTTCCATTCTGGGTACATCGTGACCACAGGCAGAAGCACCCTGGAGCCAGCAGATCAGCCAGGAACCCGAGATGGTAGGAATGGATCTCACAAACCCTCTGGGCCATTCCGGTAATCATCCCAGACTAGTAACTTTAGTCTTCATCCACAAGAAGATGGCACAGTGGCGCAGCGGTAGATTTGCTGCCTTGCCGCGCCAGAGTCCTGGGTTCAATCCCGACCAGGGGTGCTGTCTGTACGGAGTTTGCACGTTCTCCCCGTGACCGCGTGGGTTTTCTTCCCACATCCCAAAGAGGTACGGGTTTGTAGGCTAATTGGCTTTGGTAAAATTATAAATTGTCCCTAGTGTGTGTGGGATAGTGCTAGTGTACGGGGTAATCACTGGTTGGCACCGACTCGGTGGGCCGAAGGGCCTGTTTCCGCACTGCATCTCCAAAAAGAAAGATGCTTCCAGACCCCACTGAGTTCCTCTGACACTTTGTGTTTTCCTCAAGATTGCAGCATCTGCAGGTCCTTGTATCTTCCTTGTACTGGCCCCTGGGCACAGAGACTGGGTGTTTACATTCTCAGACCCAGATGTACCCAGAGGCAGGGCCCAGCAGTAGGCATCGGTGGATCTCGAATAGTTTCTGTGATTCCTAGGCTTCGGGGTAAAACAAAAAACAGGTCAGAAAGCAAACCCTGAATCACTGGTGCCCCAAAGGGTTAATCTACTATCACGGACCTGCAGCACGAAGGGACTCAGCAAGAGTAGGGTTCTGAGGGCTCCACTAATCCAACACAAGACATTTGCGTAGGAACTGCAGATGCTGGTTTATACCCAAGATAGGCACTAAAAGCTGGTGTAAGAAAATAACTGCAGATGCTGGTACAAATCGAAGGTATTTATTCACAACATGCTGGAGTAACTCAGCGGGTCAGGCAGCATCTCAGGAGAGAAGGAATGGGTGACGTTTTGGGTCGAGACCCTTCTTCAGACTGAAGTCAGGGGGGGCGGGACAAAGGAAGGACATAGGTGGAGACAGGAAGATAGAGGGAGATCTGGGAAGGGGAGGGGAAGAGAGGGACAGAGGAACTATCTAAAGTTGGAGAAGTTAATGTTCATACCGCTGGGCTGCAAGCTGCCCAAGCGAAATATGAGGTGCTGTTCCTCCAATTTCCGGTGGGCCTCACTATGGCACTGGAGGAGGCCCATGACAGAAAGGTCAGACTGGGAGTGGGAGGGGGCGTTGAAGTGCTCAGCCACCGGGAGATCAGGTTGGTTAAGACGGACTGAGCGAAGGGTTACTCAGTGGGTTATGCTGCATCTCTGGAGAAAAGAAATAGGTGATGTTTCAGGTTGGAACCCTTCTTCACTCTGAACGGGTCTGAAGAAAGGTTCTGACCCAAAAGGTCACCTATTCCTTTTCTTAAAAGATATTTGGACAGGTACGACGATAGGAATGGTTTTGAGGGATATGGGCAAATGCAGACAAACTAGTAGATGGTGCATCTCTGTCAGCGTGGGCAAATTGAGCCGCAGGGCCTGTTTCCATTCAATGACTTTATGACTCTCATTCCACAGCTCTGGCACTGCTGGGGATGTAACTAAACAAGCGCAGTGGAGCTGGAGAGAAATGTCAACAATCCCCTGTCCAGATTATCACAGCAGCATTTAGCTTTACTCATCCCATGCAAGAGCTCGGTGCCAGACCCACCAGTTATATTTTCCTGGCACTGGGACTCGAGTCCTGTGTCTGAAACAAACACATGCAGTCTCACGGACTTAACCCATCACCCTCCACAAGATCGGTACAATCTCCTCACAACGCTGAAGGAACATTTGGACAGATACATGGATAGGACAGGTTTTGAGGGATATGGGCCAAATGTGATTTTGTTGCCGCCCTTTACGTGTCGACTATTGCATACCTTTGGTATGCATGCAAAGAATTTCACTGTGACTTGTTAGATGTGACAATAAAGTATTTATTCATTCATTCGTTCATTCATTCATTCATTCATTCATTCATTCATTCATTCATTCATTCATGCTGTGGATGGGATATGTTGGTCGGTATGGGCATTTGGGCTGAAGGGCCTGTTTCCATGCTGTATTACTCTATGACACTAGGACTTCTCCTTTGAAAGTTTGTTTTGCACATTGTTTGAATCCCAGTGAGACCATATGGCATGGATTCAGTTCAATGGGTTGCCTGTTGGCATCTCTAAACACCACCCTGCCAGTCTCCTGTGCCCTGCCCACTTCACATGTGGGTCTAGTCAATGCCCCTGTCTGATAATTGCAGAGTTTGTTCTTTCAGATTGCATCTCACTCCTGGCCCACACCAGGGCGGGCGGCCCAGTGGCGCAGCTGGTAGCGTTGCCAGAGACAGCGCCAGAGACGCGGGTTTGATCCTGACCACGGGTGCTGTCTGTACGGAGTTTGCACGTTCTCCCTGTGACCATGTGGGTTTTCTACGGGTGTTTAGTTTAGTTTAGTTTAGAGATACAGCGCAGAAACATGTGCTTCTGCCCACTAAGTCCTGAGTCCTTGCTGACCAGTGATCCCCGCGCACTAACACTTTGCTGCACGCACTAGGGAGAATTTTCAATTGTACCAAGCCAATTAGCCGACAAATCTGTACGTCTTTGGAGTGTGGGAGGTAACTGGGACTCTGTCGGACAAAAAACCCTCGTAAGTCACGGGGAGAACGTACAAACTCCATACAGACAGCACTCGTAGTCAGGACCGAACCAGGGTCGCTGGCGCTGTGAGGCAGCAGCTCTACCACTGCGCCAATGCCCCTCATTCCAAAGACGGGCGGGTTGGTACGTTATTTGGATCCTGTAAATTGGCCCTAGTGTGGAGGATAGAACTAGTGTACGATTGATCGCTGGTCGGTGCGGACTTGGCCGGAGGGTCTGATTCCATACTCTGTCTCTGAACTTTAAACTGTAAATTCTAAACACGTCCCCTTCCAAATGACAGTGGACCTAATGGCAGCTGCAAACCGTGGCTAAAGTTCAGCTGAACACATCAAAGATAAAACCGAGCGAAGGACATGCAGGGGGGACCCATGGTTGTGTTCAACATGTAATCCTATGAAGTACAATAAATCACCTTGCTGCCTACTGTGAACATGGAGAAGCCTCAGGAACACACAGAGGCTGCAGAACATTAGGGTTACGTTTCATGAGGTGTCATTGGCATGTTTATTGATTTTTCTTTTCAATATTAAACCAGAAATTGGGACAGTAATCTGCCCCATCTTGATTTGAGTCATGGAGTCATACAGCATGGAAACAGGCCCTTCGGCCCAACTTGTTCATGCTGACCAAAATGTCGCATCTAAGCTAATCCCATCTGTCCACATTTGGCCCATATCCCTCTAAACCTTTCCAATCCATGTACCTATCCAAACGTCTTTTAGATGTTGTTGTGGTACCTGCCTCAACTAATTTGTCCACAAGCATTGAGTCTCCACACAACAGACTTATTGTGTCTGTGTAGGTCCCATTTTGGGTTACCTAGATTCCATATCAAAGCTTATCGAGATCCTGTGATTTTCATAAAATTCCAGAGACATCGTGTCGAACCTAAAGAGTCCTCAGGCGTTCCTCAACACCTGGGGTGACTGGACAGTGGCTGTAGCTAGCGACTATTGACAGGTCTCACCTACGAGCTTGCAGACCTAGTCTCCAATAGGTATCTAATTCTAGGCAACCACGAGATGTGAAGGCAGGGCCCAGAGGCCGGTGACCACCCTTAAAATGTGATGAAAGGAGCAGAAGAGGGAAGAGCTTAGAATGAGCGATGGGGAAGACAAACACACAAAAACCCAAGATGTAGCGATGTGGTCCAAAAACCATTAGTCATATGTCAAGCGCGAGAAGACACAAGAGTGTTTAATTGTCAAATGCACCAGCAATAGAACAGTAATATTCATTCATGCATTTCCATACAAATAAATAGACAGTAATCAATAATGCAATAAATTAATAATACCAGGTAAACAGACCTGCACAGCGGTAGAGTTACTGCCTTACAGCGCCGGTGACCCGGGTTTGATCCTGACTACGGGTGCTGTCTGTACGGAGTTTGTACGTTCTCCCCGTGACCAGCATGGGTTTTCTCCGGGTGCTCCGGTTTCCTCCCATGCTCCAAAGACATACAGGTTTGTAGGTTAATTGACTCTGGTAAAAATTGTACATTTTCCCTAGTGTGTGCGTAGGATAGTGCTAGTGGTCGCTGGTCAGCGCGGACTCAGTGCGCCGATGGGTTTGTGTCTACTCTGTATCTCTAAATTATACTAAATAAACTAAACTAAACTAAACTAAACTAAACTAAACTGAACTAAGCTAAATGGTGCCAACACAAAGTCTTGAGTGCAACCAAACCAAAGTCCATCGCTGATCATAGTTACTGAGGCAGGCTTGTGGGTTAGTGTTGTGCACTGTTCAAATGCCTGATGGTTGCTTGTATAAATATTGCCTTGGACATCATAGAGTCATAGAGTCCTAGAGTGATACAGTGTGGAAGCAGGCCCTTCGGCCCAACTTGCCCTCACCGGTCAACATGTCCCAGCTACACTAATCCCACCTGCCCACATTTGTCCCACCTAATCTGTCCTATCCATGTACCTGTCTAACTGTTTCGATAGTCCCTGCCTCAACTACCTCCCCCGGCAGCTTGTTCCATACCCCCACCACCCTTTGTGTGAAAACGTTACCCCCTCAGATTCCTCTTAAGTCTTTTCCCCTTCACCTTAAAGCTATGAAAGTAAAGTAAAACTCAAAGTAAAACTCCTCCATACTTCATGGGGCAAATGTCGGGAGGTCTCTTTCCCTTGGACCGAAATTGCCTTCACTTGGAATGGTCCAGCAAGCCCAAATGCCAGTGGAGTTTTTGGCCCCTGTTGCTGCAGAGCTGCTGGTTAATGCAGCCACATACCAGCGGATGGCAGGAGAACACATCGGCCAGCTGTTCGCAGCCTCAAAGGCATGAGGGGCAGGCACCGGTTTGAGGAGGGGATGGTTGGCACTCCTGTGTTTCTAACTCAGCAACTGGTCTTAAACACTTTAGTGCACCCCAGACTCTGCAGAACCAAGCCTCAATGAAGAGGACTCTTGGGCGGCACGGTGGCGCAGCGGTATAGTTGCTGCCTTACAGCGAATGCAGCGCGGGAGACTCAGGTTCGATCCTGACTACGGGCGCTGTCTGTACGGAGTTTGTACGTTCTCCCCGTGACCTGCGTGGGTTTTCTCCGAGATCTTCGGTTTCCTCCCACACTCCAAAGACGTACAGGTATGTGGGTTAATTGACTGGGTAAATGTAAAAATTGTCCCTAGTGTGTGTAGGATAGTGTTAATGTGCGGGGATCGCTGGGCGGCACAGACTCAGTGGGCCGAAGGGCCTGTTTCCGTGCTGTATCTCTAAAAAAAAAGGATGTGTGGGACAGAATTGCAGATGCTGGTTTACACCAAGAACAGACACAAAGTCCTGGAGTAACTCAGCGGGTCATCTGTCGTTGAAAGGAATAGGTGACGTTCCGGGTCGAGACCCTTCTTCAGACTGAGAGTCAGGGGAGAGGGAAACTAGTGGAATGAAAAGATGCAGAACAAATCGGAGCCGGCACCGATGGCCAAGGAGCCCAGAGGACATCGTTGTATCGAGAGATGAGCAAAGTTTAAGGGAGGTGAGGGGAAAGTATTTTTTTAGTTCAAAGGAGACGTGAAGAGCATGGGAAATTAGAGGCATGAAACGGTACAGAACAAATCAGAGCCGGCACTGATGACCAAAGAATGGTGGAGCTCACAATGGGCCATTGTTGGCTGTGGAAGAGGTGATAACGAAGGGATACGAACAGTGAAACTAGCAGGACGACAATGATTAGTGTGGGGGAGGGACGGAGAGAGAGGGAATGCAAGGGTTACTTGAAATTAGAGAAATCAATGTTCATACCCTCTGGGTTGTAAGCGGTATTAAGAGTTTATTGGGTTGTCTTCTGACCTGTCCCCTGGAGCCAATAGACAATGGACAATAGGCAATAGACAATAGGTGCAGGAGGAGGCCATTCAGCCCTTCGAGCCAGCACCACCATTCAATGTGATCATGGCTGATCATCCACAATCAATACCCCGTTCCTGCCCTCTGGCCAATTGGTCCAGGATCATCATATGTTCAAAGGATTACAAAACCAAGAAGAGCTCACAGTAGTGGAACACTTTCACCTGCCCCACGCAGGCTTATGTTCAGACTTATTATTGTCACGTGTACGCGAGAGGCTCAGCTAGTAGAGCCGCTGCCTCACAGAGCATGAGAGAACCGGGCTCAATGCTGACCTCGGGTGCTGTTTGTGTGGAGTTGGCACGTTCTCCCTGTGACCGTGTGTGTTTCCACCCACATCCCAAAGACGTGCAGGCTTGCAGGTTGATTGGTAATCTATTTCCACGCTGTATCTCTGAAACTGAAATCTAAAACGCATCCCACACACTTGCACTGTGGCACTCCCTGATACGCCCCACTGCTCCAATGTAATCTTACCTGATGTCCACCGCTGGTCTGTTTTTAACACTCTCATATATCATGTACTCCCCTCTTTAATACTCCGTCATGCACCCAAACCCTTCGCACTTAACACATAAATATATCCCAGCCAGTAATCCAGCAGTCTGATATTTCTCCCCCCCCCCCCATCGTCATCTACGGGCTCTTCAGCAGCCGGGCGAGCGAGCGGATCGAGCGCAGCACGTGGAAGGGGCCATGCCGACCCCTACTTCATCCATCCAGTGCCACCACCACACCGGCCCTTAAGGTGAGGAAATAATCAATTGCAGATCTTCTTGGGCCAAGATCAGACTTTTCAGAGACTTTAGATTTTTAGATTTAGAGATACAGCGCGGAAACAGGCCCTTCGGCCCACCGAGTCCGTGCCGCCCAGCGATCCCCGCACATTAACACTATCCTACACACACTAGGGACAATTTTTACATTTACCCAGTCAATTAACCTACACACCTGTACGTCTTTGGAGTGTGGGAGGAAACCGAAGATCTCGGAGAAAACCCACGCAGGTCACGGGGAGAACGTATAAACTCCGTACAGACGGCGCCCGTAGTCAGGATCGAACCCGAGTCTCCAGCGCTGCATTCGCTGTAAAGCAGCAACACTACCGCCGCGCCACCGTGCCGAGTTGCACGTGGCGACTCCTGCCTGCTGCTCCACAAGAGGATGTGTTGTCCTCATGGACAGTGTGATTTGAAGATGGACACAAAAAGCTGGAGTAGCTCAGCGGGTCAGACAGCATCACTGGAGGAAAGGAATAGGTGACCATTCGGGTCAGACTGAAGAAGGGTTCTCGACCCAAAACGTCACCTATTCCTTTCCTCCAGTGATGCTGTCTGACCCGCTGAGTTACTCCAGCTTTTTGTGTCTATCTTCGGCTTAAACCAGCGTCTGCAGTTCCATCCTGCAGCGTAGTTTAACCAGATAACTTGCAGAACAAGCTTTTCACTCTGTGTTTGTGCACGTGACAATTAAGAAACGAAACTAAAGAAAACACCCTTCACTCTAACATTATTATTTCACAGTCCTGACTCTAATACTCTGATTTCTCCCACACCCTTCACTCTAACAGACTCCAACAGATCCCATACCTTTCACCAACTTGTTCTTTAATATCTCCCACACCGTTCACACCAACGCTCTTGTATTCCACGCCCTCACTGAATTATTCTCTAATGTATCCGATTCTCCCAAGCTCACACTTTCTGATATATTCCACACCATTAACTTTACCATTACTCTCTGATATATTTCTGACCTTTGCTTAGTTTAGTTTAGAGATACAGCGCGGAAACAGACCCTTTCGGCCCACCGGGCCCGCGCCGACCAGCGATCCCCGCACACTAACACTATCCTATACCAACTAGGGTCCTGTATGTCTTTGGAGTGTGGGAGGAAACCGAAGATCTCGGAGAAAACCCACGCAGGTCACGGGGAGAACGTACAAACTCCGTACAGGACAGCACCCGTAGTCGGGATCGAACCCGGGTCTCCGGCGCTGCATTCGCTGTAAGGCAGCAACTCTACCGCTGCGCCACTATTTTAAATAGCAACTCTGGCAGTCTTTCACTCCCCCTGTGCAGTCAGAGATTAGTTCAGCGTGGCATCATATTCAGTACGGACATTGTGGGCCAAAAGGCCTGGCCCTGTGCTGTACTCTTCCATGTTGATAGGGCGGCACAGTGGCACAGCTGGTAGAGCAGCTGCCTCACAGCGTCAGAGACCCGGGTTCGATCCTGATCTCGCGGGTGCTGTCTGTGCGGAGCTTTGCACGTTCTCCCCGTGACCGCGTGCTCCGGTTTCCTCCCACGTCCCAAAGACGTGCGGGTTTGTAGGTTAACTGGCCTCTGTGAATTGCCACTGGTGTGCAGGGAGTGGATGCAAAAGTGGGATAGCATAGAAATGGCGTTGACGGGTGATCGATGGTGGCCGTGGATTCGATGGGCTGAAGGGCCTGTTTCCATGCTGTGTCTTTCAGACAATTCAATCAATCAGTCCCATAAACCTCACTCCAACAGACTAACTCATCCCAAGTCGCTAACTGTGACAGACACAGTACACTCCAGTCTCGGTAAGACTCCTTTACATTCCCTGCCTCATTCACACTGGCCTATTTGGATATACCCCACACATTTTATCTTAACGTTCTTCAATCTGCTCTCGCTGTGCGTGCTCAAGGGATAGTTGGATTGGACTCTTCTGATAGCCATATAATCAGGTGATTATCTCTGCAAGGCCTCGTGTTCCAGGGTTGTTGGTTTACTGCACTATGCCCAATGCACTCACCCTAATAACTGGAAGCTACCGCAATAAAACGAGTAAACTATTGATCGGTTAACAAGGTTAGTCCATTGCTCTGATGAGATGCGTCATGAGCGGCCATTTCCAGGATGAGCTGTGCCAGCTCGCTCACACAGCATCTCTCAGACATGGAGTCACATTTCAACAAGTTCATGATAATAGACCACTCACCCTATCTATTCCCCTCATGATCCTATACTCCTCGACATGACCACCCCTCAGCCTCCTGCGCTCCCAAGGAATCAAGTCCTAGCCAGCTCAACCTTTCCCGATAGCTCGGGCCCTCGAATCCTGGCAATATCACATGGGTATGCAGTGAATGGGGCGGAGATAAGGATCATGTGCAGGCAGATATCATTTAGGGTGGCACGGTGGCGCGGCAGTGGAGTTGCAGCCTTGCAACGCCAGAGACCCGGGTTCGATCCTGACTACGGGTGCTGTCTGTACAGAGTTTGTGCACGCTCCCTGTGACCACATGGGTTTTCTCAGGGTGCTCCGGGTTCCTCCCACACTCCAAAGACCTACAGGTTTGTAGATTAGTTGGCTTCGGTGAAATTGTCAATTGTCCCCAGTGTGTAGGATAGTGCTAGTGTTTGGGGTCGGCGTGCAGGGATACGGGTTGTGCAAGTAGATAAGTGATGGTCTTGGCATCAAGTGAAGGCAGGCACGGGTTACTGATTGTGGATGATCAACCATCATCACAATGAATGGCGGTGCGTACAGGCTCGAAGGGCCAAATGACCTCCTCCTGCACCTATTTTCTATGTTTCTATGTTTCTTTGTTCACACCAACATTGTGGGCCGAAGGGCCTGTTCCTGTGCTGTACTGTTCTATGTTCCATGTTATGAGGAAAGAAAATATGTGAGGATGAGCAAGCAGTGATCTAACGGGCCAAATGGCCACCTGCTGTGCTGTTCCGTTCTTTGAATCTTTAATTGGTTAACTTGGAAATCTGAGGGCAGATATCGGGCTTCTGAGACCAGTAAATATTTCATAAATTGGTTATTACTAAATTCAGGTATTGGTAACCAGGAAGGTTTAAATCTCATTAAATCTGCCTTTAATCCCAAATAATGTGTGTTTGCGGTATTCACTAGGAGGGTAATGAGCAGTCAGTGCTTCTAACCATCACTAATAGATTTCTAATAGACCTTTGCTGTTAAGTACACAGCAGACAGCGTGTTTAATGTTTAATACATAACCCGATTAGTTCACGGTTCTGCTTTATTTAGTATCTGTTGCCGCAGAAGATAGAAGGTTCATTTTTATTCTCTTAATGAAGTCATAGAGCCAGAAAGTGAAAAGACGGAACAGGAGCAATGGACATTGAAGGAAAGGCAGGGAGAACATGCTTTCTGTCTGTTGCAAGGACAGTCTCAGGTAAGCTCTGTTTGACTCCAGTTATACGCCTGCTGGAATCAGACCCAGGTGATCAGATCCAGGCAGCAGGGTGGCACAGCGGTAGAGTTGCTGATTGCAGCGCCAGAGACCGGGGTTCGATCCCGACTACGGGTGTTGTCTGTACGGAATTTGTACGTTGTCCCCGTGACCTGCGTGGGTTTTCTCCGGGATCTCCGGTTTCCTCCCGCCTTCCAAAGACGTACAGGTTTGTAGGTTAATTGGCTTGGTATAGTTGTAAATTGTCCCTAGTGTGTGTAGGATAGTGTTAGTGTGCGGGGGATCGCTGGTCGGCACGGACTGGGTGGGCCGAAGGGCCTGTTTCCGGGCTGTATCTCTACACTAAACTAAACTGAAGATGAAGCCTCAGCTGATGGGGGAATCGACAGGGAGATTGCACGGTCTTTTCGTCAGATTGGGGGAATCAAGAAACAGAGGACATTAAAAGTCTGAAGAAGGGTCCTGACCTGAAACATCACCTATCACCTACCACCTGGTGGGCCGAAGGGCCTGTTTCCGCGCTGTTTCTCTAAACTATCCATGTTCTCCAGAAACGCCGAGTTACTCCAGCACTTTGTGACCAGAGTTCATAGGTGTAAGTTGAGAGGGGAAAGAATTAATAGGAACGCGAGGGTCAAATTGTTCACTCAGAGGGTGGTGGGTATATGGAATGAGCTGCCAGAGGAGGTTTTTGAGGCTTTTACTATAACACCATTTAAAAGACATTTGTTCGGGTACATGTTGTGTAGGAAAATAACTGCAGATGCTGGTACAAATCGAAGGTATCACAAAATGTTGGAGTAACTCAGGCAGCATCTCTGGAGAGAAGGAATGGGTGACGTTTCGGGTCGAGACCCTTCTTGACGTTTCGAGTCGAGAGATGGATAGGAACGATTTAGAACAATGTGGACTCAACGCAGGAAAGTGGAACTATTGTAGTTAGGGCATCTTGGTCGGCACGGCAAACCTCATTCTGTACGTCTCTCTGACTCTACTGCTCGGGATGGGTAAGATGCACCATCACAGAACCGAGGCCCACATTTAAAGTGGTAAAGGCATGATCACAATGGCCTGATAACAGCTTGGAAGAAAATGTCCCTGAATCTGGAGGTATCCATTTTCATTCTGCTCTACCTTTTGCCCGATGGGAGAGGGTGGCAGAGGGAGTTGCCAGGGTGCGACTGACTGATGTTGGAAGAACGAATTGCCCCAAAGTCTCTGTTGAGCAGCCCTTTGCTCTACCTACTGTACTTGACGTTCACCTGCACCCCCTCCAACCTCATCTATTGTATCCGCTGCTCGAGATGTCAACTTCTTTACATCGGCGAAACCAAACGCAGGCTCGGCGATCGTTTCGCTCAACACCTTCGCTCAGTCTGCCTTAACCAACCTGATCTCCCGATGGCCGAGCACTTCAACTTCCCCTCCCACTCCCAGTCTGACCTTTCTGTCATGGGCCTCCTCCAGTGCCATAGTGAGGCCCATCGGAAATTGGCGGAACAGCACCTCATATTTCGCTTGGACAGCTTGCAGCCCAGCGGTATGAACATTGACTTCTCCAACTTTAGATAGTTCCTCTGTCCCTCTCTTCCCCTCCCCTTCCCAGTTCTCCCTCTATCTTCCTGTCTCCACATATCCTTCCTTTGTCCTGCCCCCCTGACATCAGTCTGAAGAAGGGTCTCGACCCGAAACGTCACCCATTCCTTCTCTCCTGAGATGTTGCCTGACCTGCTGAGTTACTCCAGCATTTTGTGAAATAAATACCTTTGATTTGTACCAGCATCTGCAGTTATTTTCTTACTTGAGGTTGTCTTGATTGTATTAATGTATAATGTTATCCGGCTTATTTGGACAGCATGCAAAACAAAGCTTTTCACTGTACACCTCAGTACAGGTGGCAATAATAACCCACGCCTAAACCTAAACCTGGTATTGTGGGGAGGAATGAATCAGAGAATGTGGCCCTCCATCACCTTGTTCGAAGAATGATCCCTACTCTTTCTCCTGATGCATGTGCCAAGAGCAGGTGGAAGATAGAGACGTATAAAATTATGAAAGGACTGGACAAGCTAGATGCAGGAAAAATGTTCCCAATGTTGGAGGAGTCCAGAACCAGGGGCCACAGTCTAAGAATAAAGGGGAGGCCATTTAAAACTGAAGTGAGAAAAAACGTTTTCACCCAGAGAGTTGTGAATTTGTGGAAATCTCTGCCACAGAAGGCAATGGAGGCCGATTCACTGGATGAATTTAAAAGAGAGTTAGATCGAGCTCTGCAGGCCAGTGGAATCAAGGGATATGGGGAGAAGGCAGGCACAGGTTATTGATTGTGGATGATCAGCCATGATCACAATGAAAGGCAGTGCTGGCTCGAGGGGCCGAATGGCCTCCTCCTGCACCTATTGTCTATTGTCTATTGAGCCAGATCAGGACAGAGTGTGATACGTCACCTTCCCAAGGATGGACGACTCAAGTGTTGGGTTGCCACTTGTCCTGTTGTCAGGTTGGCCCGAGCCCAATTCAAGGCTACCTTTCCAGTCCAGCATCTCTTTTTACTGGTACTTATCCACTTCGGAGCTGCCACATCAGCTGGAGGTTGGGGACCAGGCCAGGGACTTGCTGGAGGCCGAAGATCTTCAAAAACCCTATTGATCTTCAGAGCGCCAGTCCCTGTACTGGCCTCAGAAGCCCAGACGTCAGAGAAGCCCAGGTTCCTGCAGCTTACTCGTCCATCTTGTCAGATAATTATCTGGTGTCTCCTTGAGTTGATACAAATGTGGGTGAAGTTGTAAGGAGCTGGCACTGACAGTCAAGAGATACTGAGGGGGAGAAGGGCTAAAGAGTGTGGATGAGCAGCTCACATCCCTCGGTCAATCCCCAAATGCCGAATCAGGTAGTTCTGTTCGAACACAGGTGGCGCAGCGGTAGAGTTGCTGCCTTACATCGCCAGAGACCCGGGTTTGATCTTAACTGCAGATGCTGTCTGTACGGAGTTTGCACGTTCTCACTGTGACCTGTGTGGGTTTTCTCTGGGTGCTCCAGTTTCCTCCCACGCTCCAACGATGTGCAGGTTTGTAGGGCCTAATTGGCTTCTGTAAATTGTCCTCTCGTGTGCATTAGTGTGCATTAGTGTGCATTAGTGTGCATTAATGTTCAGGGACCGCTGGTCGGTGCGGACTCGGTAGCCTGAAGTTTCCACGCTGTATCTACATACTAAACTAAACACCAAGATGAACAGGGGAAACATAGAGCCTTGTTCAAAACACAAATTGCTGGAGGAACCATCTCAGTGGGCCAGACAGCATCAGTGGAGGGAAATGAGCAAATTAGAT
This sequence comes from Rhinoraja longicauda, assembly GCF_053455715.1. Lineage (NCBI taxonomy): Eukaryota > Metazoa > Chordata > Chondrichthyes > Rajiformes > Arhynchobatidae > Rhinoraja > Rhinoraja longicauda. The sequence goes on along the minus strand of NC_135977.1, from coordinate 17,815,701 downwards.
TTTGCGTCAGGACCCTTCTTCAGGCTGAGGAAGGGTCCCAACATGAAATGACGCCTGACCATTCCCTCCACAGGTACTGCCTGACCTGCTGAGTTCCTCCAGCACTTTGTTTTTTGCTCAAGATTCTAGCATCCGCTGGCTGCTGTGTCTCCACAATGCAACGCCTTGGTGGGTGAACTCACAGGCAGACATGACAGCTTGCCCCGGGGTTGTGGGAGAGAGTTATCCTCAACTGTGGTCTCAACGCCCAACAAGGGGCAGCAAATTCATCGGGAAGGATGCAGAAAGAGAGCAAGCAGAAATAAACACAACATGCAGGAGGAAATCAGCAGGCCAGGCAGTATCTGTGTAGAACACGGATAGGTGACGTTTCCGGTTGGGGCCCTTCTTCAGACCCCCTTCAGAACGCCTTCGAGTAGGGTCCCGACCTGAAACGTCACCTATCCAGGTTCACCAGAGACTTTGCCTGACCCACAGAGTTACCCCAGCACTTTGTGTCCTTTTGTGCAATCGAGCTCCTGCAGTTAGACACAAAGGTCTGGAGTAACTCAGCGGGTCAGACAGCATTCTCTGGAGAAAAGGAATAGGTGGCATTTTGGGTCGAGACCCTTCCCCAGACTGCATCTGCAGCTCCTTCCTTCTGGTATCTGTCGACCGAGCTGACTGACGGCGTTTAAGGTCGGCCCGATGAAAGATGCGAGGCAAGAAGGCGTTACTCCATTCTCACCTTACAGCTACAATGGAGATAATGGATTCAGCACAGAACTCTCTCTGCAATCTGCTCGGGCCCCATCAATCAGATCTCCCTACAGTTCCTTCATACGCTCAAGTGTGGAGCTGTAGTGGCCGACATCCGTTGGGGGGTGGGGTGGGGGAGCTGAAATTCATTGTCACTTATCCTGCACGATCCCAAGACCAAATTGAAACTCATCGCAGTGTGGGATTAGACACATTTTAATAGTCGTTACATCTGAATCAATGAAATCGGATTCACTTACGGGGCCGCAGTTTAATTTCCATTATCATCTATTTCCCATTCCTTTCCACTTTAACCCTCCCCCTCAAAGCAATAAAGTGAGATAAAAAAGAATCAGTTAACAAAATAGGGAGAGAGAGAGAGAAAAAAAAAGAAATAGGCAGAGGGTAAAGAGCATGGGGCCGCGATGACAACAAAATTAATTTAGCACAGAATCAAATGTAAATTGTGCTCTCGATGTGAAATCGGATAGTAATGGTATTTGAGCAACGTGCTCTGGCTCAGATCATCAGCAGGATTGCTCCCTCATTCTCATTGCCTTCGCTGACAGGCAGGAGATTGTCTTGTTATAATACACTGCCATTCTGCATGTGCTGTGCTGGCAGCTTATACCTTCAATGAGCCAGCTGCTCCCTCAAGTGAAAAAAAATCTACATTATAAGAATCAACAAGGGCCATCGCAGAGAAGCCCGAGCAGGAACTAACAGGCCTCTCCTGCCGCTAATGGGACTGATCAATTATTATCCCGGCCCATATTTCTTCGTTGGCTGATTGTTTCATGGGCTCTGACATCTAATGCAGCCTTAAATTACTCACACCCAATGCGCCTCTACAAGATAGCAGTAAAATCGGGAGAGAGGATCAGGGGAAGGTAATTACAGTATGGAAATGACGCTGATCAGTCATGCAGAGAGTAGACCTTGAAGCTAACCCGATATCCTCCTCCACAGGGCACTCAGCAGAGACTGGTACCATTGCCAACATCCTCCTGACAGCCTGCTTCTCCCACACTTTTCCCTACCCATTTTAATTTCCTTTTCTCCCTTTACCTTGTTCTCGGACACTGTTCGATTTAGGTTTAGGTTTATTATTGTCGCGTGTACCAAATTACAGTGAAAGGCTTTGTTTTACAGTGGGGCGGCACGGTGGCGGAGTGGTAGAGTTGCTGCTTTACAGCGCTTGCAGCGCCAGAGACCCGGGTTCGATCCCGACTACGGAGTTTGTACGTTCTCCCTGTGACCTGCGTGGGTTTCCCCAAGATGTTCAGTTTCCTCCCATACTCCAAAGACGTACAGGTTTGCAGGTTAATTGGCTTGGATTTGTACACTTGGTATAAGTGTAAATTGGTCCCTAGTGTGTGTAGGCTTGTGTTAATGTGTGGGGATCACTGGTCCGTGCGGACTCGGTGGGCCGAAAGGCCGTTTCCGCGCTGTAACTCTAAACTAAACTGCATGCTATTCGATCAGATCAGATAATGGTATACACGGGCCTCCCGAACATCTAGGGATCTACTGGAGGCACTTCCTCAAAAAGGCAGCCAGCATCATCAGAGACCCACACCACCTTGACCGCACTCTCTGCCCTCGGGAAGAAGGTACAGGAGCCTGAAAACTGTAACGTCCAGGTTCAGGAACAGCTTCTTCGCTGCAACTATCAGGCTCTTGAACACTGCACAACACTAACTAAACTTCGAACTACAAACTGTCTAGGGACAAGGGACTTTCGACTTTTGTTTTGATTTGCATTAATATTGTTTTTTTATTTATTGAACTTTTTTTGTTTGTTTAATGATGTTATCTGTTGAGTTCTGTGTTTATAGACCCGTTACGCTGCTGCAAGTAAGAATTTCATTCTTCTGTTTCACTGGGGCAGTTTTAACAAGCACAGTACAGTGGCACAGTGGCGCAGAGGTAGAGCTACTTACAGCCTACAGAGGTAGAGCTACTGCCTTACAGCGCCAGAGACCCAGGTTCCATCTTGACCACGGGTGCTGCCTGTACAGAGTTTGTACGTTTCCCCCCGTGACCTGCGTGGGTTTTTTCCCAAGATCTTCGGTTTCCTCTCACACTCCAAAGATGTACCGGTTTGTAGGTTAAATGGCTTGGTTATAAATGTAAAATTGTCCCTAGTGTGCATAAGGTAGTGTTAATATGCGGGGATCGCTGGTCGGTGCGGACTCAGTGGGCTGAAGGGCCTGTTTCCGCACTGTATCTCTAAACTAAACTAAAATACCACAGTGTCCAAGATTAATGCATTTGAAGTCACTTTCCATGAAATTACAAAAATAGTCATAGAGTCACACACAGCATGGAAACTGGCCCTGCAGCCCAAGTTGTCCATGCCAACCAAGATGGCCCATCCAAGCTCGCCCATTTGCTCAATGTATTGACTTCCAGCACATTAATCTTTGACACTGTTGTATTGCGATTGTTTAACTCTGCCCCAGTGAAGCCTGAACTTCGCCAGTTCAATCACCGCTGGAGCCCTTGAAATTAAGATGGTTTAGGGATGTATTTCGGAAGATGTTAAGGGAACCATTCAAGCTATCTGCTGCTGGTGGAGTCTAGAACTGATATAGACTGGTCTAAGACTTCCTTATCCATGCACAAGCCTTAACTAGAGAGAGACACACAGACACAGACAGACAGGGAGAAAGAGAGAGAGAGAAACAGAGAGAGAGTTTTGGCATCTTAATTTCACCCCCCCCCCCCCCCGTGAAAACTACAACAAGCGAGACAGCAAGAGAGGTAGAGAAAGAGACCGAGAGAAAGAGAAAGAGGGAGAGAAACAGAGAGAGTTTTGTCATCTTATTTTTTTCTCCTATGATATTTCTCAGTGTATCAAGGGAGAAAAAAAAAGTGGCTTCTCTGTCTTGAGTGCCACACATCACATCAATAGGTCTTGCCCTGCGCTAGAGAAAGTGACCTTACCATTTCATATGGACAATATTAGACAGCAAAGGCGAGTTACATGCAATTGAACTGCCTCTCCATACTGGCTGAGGAGGCACCGAGCAGCATTGAATGATGAAAGTGTGGACACTGAAAGGCCTGGATGGCGTGGATGTGGAGAGGATGTTTCCACTAGTGGGGGAGTCTAGGGCGAGGTCATAGCCTCAGAATTAAAGGACGTTCCATCAGGAAGGAGATGAGGAGGAATTTCTTTTGTCAGAGGGTGGGGTGAATTTGTGGAATTCATTGCCACAGTAGGCTGTGGAGACCAAGTCAATGGATATTTTTAAGGCAGAAATAGATAGATTCTTGATTAGTACGGGTGCCAGGGGTTGTGGGGTGAAGGCAAGATAATGGGGTTAAGAGGGAAAGACAGATCAGCCATGATTGAATGGCGGAGTAGACTTGAGGGGCCGAATGGTCTAATTCTGCTGTTCTATGTTCATAGAACACTCCCTACAAGCGAGGGGCAATTGACAGAACCTACAAAGCCTCAAAATTACCCGCATGTAATACCTACACCCTAACACCTACAAACCCACATGTCGCTGGGATGTGAGAGGAAATCGGAGCGACTGGAGGATACCCACGGCGTCACAGGGAGAACGTGCAAACTCCACGCAGACAGCGCCCAAGCTCAGGATGGAACCCTCGTCTCTGGCGCAGAGCTGCGCCGCTGTGCGGCCCCTACCTCCACAGCACGTGCCTATCCCTGGACTCATGGGTACGCAGTGGAGTAGGAAAATAACTGCAGATGCCGGTACAAATCGAAGGGACCACAAAATGCTGGAGTAACTCAGCGGGTCAGGCAGTGTCTCGGGCGAGAAGGAATGGGTGACGCTTCGGGTCGAGACCCTTCTTCAGAAACGTCACCCATTCCTTCTCTCCTGAGATGCTGCCTGACCCGCTGAGTTACTCCAGCATTTTGCGGTACCTTCGACACGCAGTGGAGAGTCTGGATGAGGGATAGTACCTAAACGAGGCAGCTGCCCCTGCAATGGGGAAATGGGGGGGGCTGTGAGAATCGGGACAATCACGGCACCAACCTCCATTAAGGAGAGGGCGGCAGGTTCCAGGGGAAATGAATCATTTTTTTGGCACCACCGCCACTCCTGGACAAGTGGCGCGATAAAGAGGCAGAGAGCCGAGGTGGTAGCCCAGCAGCAAAGGTGCAGAACAAAAGACAAAATCTCACCAAAGCAGAAATATATCGCAGGATGTGACTCATGGTTTAGAAGGGGGGAGGGGGGGGGGGAAACCCTGGTTACAGGTTTTAAAAATATTTTTTTTTAAAGCAAAGAATTTCACTGTGCCTTGTGAAACTAAAGTATTCGATTCAATTTTTAAAAAGAACAGTAGAGCAGGGGTGCTCTGCCCTCCCTGTGTTTAGTATCATGAAACAGTGGCTCTGTCAGACGTGTACTCCGTGCATTTTGACAGCAGGAAGACACTGGGGTTGATGAGGTGTGAAGGTGACTTGGTAAGAGGTGTCTCTCACTTGCAGACCTTGGTGGTGAATCTGTACAATTCTTTGCCACAGAAGGATGTGGAGGCCAAGTCAGTGGATAGACAATAGACAATAGACAATAGGTGCAGGAGGAGGCCATTCGGCCCCTCGAGCCAGCACCGCCATTCAATGTGATCATGGCTGATCGTCCACAATCAGTACCCCGTTCCTGCCCTCTGGCCAATTGGTCCAGGATCATCATATGTTCAAAGGATTACAAAACCAAGAAGAGCTCACAGTAGTGGAACACTTTCACCTGCCCCACGCAGGCTTATGTTCAGACTTATTATTGTCACGTGTAAGCGAGAGGCACAGCTAGTAGAGTCGCTGCCTCACAGAGCATGAGAGAACCGGGCTCAATGCTGACCTCGGGTGCTGTTTGTGTGGAGTTTGCACGGTTCTCCCTGTGACCGTGTGTGTTTCCACCCACATCCCAAAGACGTGCAGGCTTGCAGGTTGATTGGTAATCTATTTCCACGCTGTATCTCTGAAACTAAAATGTAAAACGCATCCCACACACTTGCACTGTGGCATCCCATACGCATCCCATACCCCCTGACTCCGCTATCCTTAAGAGCTCTATCTAGCTCTCTCTTGAATGCATTCAGAGAATTGGCCTCCACTGCCTTCAGAGGCAGAGAATTCCACAGATTCACAACTCTCTGACTGAAAAAGTTTTTCCTCATCTCAGTTCTAAATGGCCTACCCCTTATTCCTAAACTGTGGCCCCTTGTTCTGGACTCCCCCAACATTGGGAACATGTTTCGTGCCTCTAACGTGTCCAACCCCTTAATAATCTTATACGTTTTGATAAGATCCCCTCTCATCCTTCTAAAATGTGGATATTTTTAAGGCAGAGATAGATAGATAGATTCTTGATTAGTACAGGTGTCAGAGGTTATGGGGAGAAGGCAGGAGAATGGGGTTAGGAGGGGGAGATAGATCAGCCATGATTGAATGACGGAGTAGACTTGATGGGCCGAATGGCATCTATCTACTCCTATCCCTTTTGACCTTATGACCTGTGGAAGCCCGCACTAGTTCCAAGCACGATTGTCCAGTAGAATGCGTGCCAGTGAAGCAAAGGCTTAGAAAGTTCAGCACGTCCCTAACAACCCTCAGAAGTTTCTACAGGTGCGCCATAGAAAACATTTTATTGGGTTGCTTCACAGCAGGGTTTATGAACAGCTCCATCCGAGACCGCAAGAAATTGGGGATAATTCATATCATATCATATATATACAGCCGGAAACAGGCCTTTTCGGCCCTCCAAGTCCGTGCCGCCCAGCGATCCCCGCACATTAACACTATCCTACACCCACTAGGGACAATTTTTACATTTACCCGTCCAATTAACCTACATACCTGTACGTCTTTGGAGTGTGGGAGGAAACCGAAGATCTCGGAGAAAACCCACGCAGGTCACGGGGAGAACGTACAAACTCCGTACAGTACAGCACCCGTAGTCAGGATCGAACCTGAGTCTCCGGCGCTGCATTCGCTGTAAAGCAGCAACTCTACCGCTGCGCCACCGTGCCGCCCTGGACACAGCCCAGACCATTGCACAAACCAAACTCCCTTCCATTGACTCCAACAACACTTCACACTGCCTCGGCAAGGCCACCAGCACAAGCAAGGTTGAGTCTCGCCCCAGTCATTCCCGCTTCTCTCCTCTCCCATCAGGCAAGAGGTACAGAAGTGTGAAAATGCACACCTCCAGATTCAGGGGCAGTTTCTTCCTCACTGTTATTAGGCAGCTGAACCACCCTATCAACAACCAGAGAGCGGTCCTGAGCTACTCTCTGCCTCACTGGAGACCCTTGGACTATCTTTAATCGACCTTTACTGGACTTTATCTTGCATTAAACATTATTCACGTTATCATGCTTTCTCCCCACAAACCCATTTTGTTTTCAGGACAAGAGTCAGGAATGTTTAATTGTCATACACTGGCAAAGGAAAATGAAATTCTTACTTGCAGTGACATAAGTAGTCTGTGAGCACAATACACATAGATAATATATAATCAATAAATTAATAAGCACAATACTAGTGCAAAAACCCCCCAAAGGATTTAGTGCAACCAAAGACAGCCCAGAGAAGTTCATAGCTGTGGTTAGTGTTGTGCAGTGTTCAAGAGCCGAATAGTTGTTAGGAAGAAGCTGTTCTTAAACTTGGAGGTCATGGTTTTCAGACTCATGTACCTTCTTCCCAATGGTAGGAGCGAGATGAGAGCATAGCCAGGGTGGTGGGGGTCTTTGATATTAATGGTTGCCTTTTCGAGGCAGCAACTGCTGTAGATCCCTTAGATGGTGGGGAGGTCAGTACCCGTGATGGACCTCCGATGGTGGGGAGGTCAGTACCCATGATGGACCTTCGATGGTGGGGAGGTCAGTACCCATGATGGACCTTGGATGGTGGGGAGGTCAGTACCTGTGATGGACCTTGGATGGTGGGGAGGTCAGTACCCGTGATGGACCTCCGATGGTGGGGAGGTCAGTACCCGTGATGGACCTTGGATGGTGGGGAGGTCAGTATCTGTGATGGACCTCCGATGGTGGGGAGGTCAGTATCTGTGATGGACCTCCGATGGTGGGGAGGTCAGTACCCGTGATGGACCTTCGATGGTGGGGAGGTCAGTATCTGTGATGGACCTCCGATGGTGGGGAGGTCAGTACCCGTGATGGACGTGAAGGATCTTTGCAATGCAATTTGTTCCTGGGCGTTTGAGTTGGTGAGGAGGCCAGAATCTGTGATGGATCGGGACTCGGGAGCGAGTTAAATAATGGCTTTGCAACCACTCTTAAACTTTCAAAGTTACTCTATTACAAATCACACAGCATTTCTAGAACCCAAAGGGATCTCACTCAGGCTGCCTCGTTAAGTGATGATCTTGTGAACAGTCATTCACCTATCACGATCGGGATCTGTCATTGTTTTCCCCCTCAGGGGGGGTGTGTGATTTACTGTTACTTCTGACAGCTGCCTGGACAAGACTCACTCGGGAAGCAGTTAGTATCCAAGAACACAGTCCAATCCGAGGACGCAATAGATCACGGCTCATTATCCACCACAGGGGGGTCCTTGGATGTGAAGCAATAAGGAATCGTCACGCAGCCTATTCTGTGTTCTTCGGCCCTGTGTGAAACAACTCGCCATTGACAAATCACACTGCGGAGAATGCGGGACCCAAACATGTCTTCACTTCCCTCAACGTGTCCCAGTGAGCAGAGTCTGAGAGAAACCAGAGGGAAGATGAGACCAACTGATCAAAGGCCAACCCGAGTGAAAATTACAAACTCACAGGGCCAAAGACTTCCTCCTTCTGAAGATATACAGAAGAATCAAGTGAATCTTTGAATTGGATGCCGTTTGCTTCTCTCTGAGTCATTAGTATATTTAATTAGAGCAGGGGAGCAGTCTGATAGAACTTGTAAGGAATCATCATTAAGTCCGACTGTTACTGTGATGTCTCATTACTCTGGCAAGGAGCTGTATCGTGTTCCCAATTACAAATTTTAAAATATCACTCGCTGTGTTCAAAGCTCCCGTGCTTCTTTCAAGGCACTTTAATCTCGTGAATTTATTTAAAAATCACTACACTATGCACGGCTGGTGGCACAGCTGAGAGAGCTGCTGCCTCACAGCGTCAGAGACGCAGGTTCAATCCTGACCTCGGGTGCTGACTGTGTGGAGTTTGTATGTTTAGTTTAGTTTAGTTTAGTTTAGTTTAGTTTATCATGGCTGACAGATTTCGAAGGTCATACTCAGAACGTAGAACAGTACAGCACAACATCTGTGCCCAACATAAGTCTGAAGAAGGGACCAAAACGTCACCTATCCATGTTCTCCAGAGATGCTGCCTGACCCGCTGAGTTACTCCAGCATTTTGTGTCTATCTTTGGGTTAAAACTATAAGTCACAGGAGCAGAGTTAGGCCATTCAGCACATGGAGTCTGCTCTGCCATTAAATCATGGCTGATCAATTTGTCCCTCTCAACCCCATTCTCCTACCTTCTGCCGTGCACGTGTGTGAGTGTGTGAGTGTGTGCGACTTTTGCTTCTGTGCTTGCATGTGCAAATGCCTTTGTCCCATGTGTTGTTTAATTTAGTTTAGAGATACAGCTTGCATGCGTGCATATGAGTGTATGCGAGTGGGTGTGTGTGTGTACGTGCACCTGCGTGTGTGTGTACGTGTGTTTGTGTGTATGTGCGTCTGTCTGTGTGAGTGAGTGAATGTGTGAGTGTGTGAGTGTGAGTGAGTGTGAGAGTGTGAGTGAGTGTGAGTGTGTGAGTGAGTGTGTGAGAGAGTGTGAGTGAATGTGAGTGAGTGTGAGTGTGTGTGTGAGTGAGTGTGAGTGTGAGTGAGTGAGTGTGAGTGTGTGAGTGAATGTGTGAGAGAGTGTGAGTGAGTGTGAGTGAGTGTGAGTGAGTGAGTGAGTGAGTGAGTGTGTGAGAGAGTGTGAGTGAGTGTGAGTGAGTGTGAGTGTGTGAGTGAGTGTGAGTGAGTGTGAGTGTGTGAGTGAGTGTGTGAGAGAGTGTGAGTGAGGGTGAGTGAGTGTGAGTGTGTGAGTGAGTGTGAGTGAGTGTGAGTGTGTGAGTGAGTGTGTGAGAGAGTGTGAGTGAGTGTGAGTGAGTGTGAGTGTGTGAGTGAGTGTGAGTGTGTGAGAGAGTGTGAGTGAGTGTGAGTGAGTGTGTGAGTGAGTGTGAGTGAGTGAGGGAGTGAGTGAGTGTGTGAGAGAGTGTGTGAGAGAGTGTGTCAGTGGACAAGGACAGGGGGTGGAAGGCAGTACCTCGCTCGACCTTATACAGCCGGCACACATACTGCCTAGAGGTTTCTGTTCCAGTGCTGCACAAACAGGGCAGAGGGCACTCTCTCACCCCTGCCAGGTGTCACTTGGCCCCTGTATGTCTCCAGGGTAATGCGGACTCCTATGTCAATGCTGAAACGCTGTCTGCTGACAAATCACCCTCCTAAAGTTAGCCCGTCACCTTTGCATGTGCCTGCACCTTAGCTGCACCTGGTGCCAGGCAGAACCCACGGGCACTGCAGGAATTGTCACTGCGGCACTTTCCACCTTTATAGACCCCTCTTGTTTGTTGAATACATCATTCATGCGGAACACTGAAAGGCCTGGATAGAGTGGATGTGGAGAGGATGTTTTCACTAGTGGGAGAGTCTAGGACCAGAGGTCATAGCCTCAGAATTAAAGGATGTTCCTTTAGGAAGGAGATGAGGAGGGTTCCTTAGTCAGAGGGTGGTGAATCTGTGGAATTCTTGGCCGCAGAAGGCTGTTAAGGCCGGCAATGGATATTTTTAAGGCAGAGATAGATTGATTCTTGATTGGTACGGGTGTCAGTGGTTATGGGGAGAAGGCGGGAGAATGGGGTTAGGAGGGAGAGATAGATCAGCCTTGATCGAATGGTGGAGCAGACTTAATGGGCCGAATGGCCTAATTCAGCCCCTATCACTTATGAGCTTATGACCTTCATTCCCATGCAAGCTTCATTCACGCAAACAAGATTACGATATCCAACATCAGTAGGTTCTTGGAGTAACTCAGCGGGACAGGAGAGAAGGAATGGGTGACGTTTTGAGTCAAGACCCTTCTTCAGACTGAAGAAAGCACCAGTAAATTCTTCTTTTCCTCAGAAACGGCTGCAACCAAATCCTTTCACTGAAGTTGACAGGGGCACTATGTACACGATTGATTGTTTGAGTGAAAGACTCAGCATGAAAACAGGCCCTTCGGCCCACTGAGTCCACGCCGACCACCGATCAGCCGTTCGCACCAGTTCTATGTTATCCCGCTTTCTCACCCACTCCCGAAAACACTCAGGACAATTTTACAGAGGGCCCATTAACCTACGAACCCGCGGGTCTTTGGGATGTGGGAGGAAATCGGAGCACCCGGAGAAAACCCACGCCGTCACAGGGAGAACGTGCCAACTCCGTACAGACAGGCACCCGTAGTCAGGATCAAACGCGGGTCTCTGGCGCTGTGAGGCAGCAGCTTTACTGGTGTGCCACCATGCCACCGCAGTTCGTCGTGTCTCTGTATTGAGTCTCCTCCCGCAGACTGCATCCTTTGGGACTCTGTAGGACACACCATTGGACTCTGGATCTGTGTTGCTTCACCGTGTAAAAAAAACAAGCCCTTACCAATATCAGAAGCTGTTTATTTAGATTTCATTTCATTTTATTTCTGGACTGTACCCAGAATGCCCTGTGCGTTATGTTTTCTGTAAAAACAATGTTTAACGCGGACATTCCCAACAAATACCAGGCTTCCCCGGGGAACTGTGCAGAGTTATTGTTAATGAGGGACTTTCTTCCTCGCTCAAACTGACAGGCAGTTAGCGGAGGCACGTTCCAACAGCCAGCCAGCCAGCCATCAGCAGCAACAGAAACAGACCAGGCTCCAACTCCCACCCCACCCCCGCCTCCAAATGAGAACTGTGCTCCCCAACCTCACTTTGACATCTCCACTCCTCCTTTCTCAATTTTGGAGGTGTACTGCCCTCCTGCTTCCTCCCATCACCTCAGCGACTCTGTCAATCAACGTTTCTGTCAGAATACCTTAGCCCTGCTGGCCACTTCCCATTCTAGAGTCTGAAGGAGGGTCCCGACCCGAAATGTCACCCCTTCATGTTCTCCTGAGATGCTGCCCGGCCCGCTGAGTTACTCCAGCACTTTGTCTCTTGCTTTATTGTCCCGCGCCTCCCCTCTTCCAGCTTTATCCTTTCCCCCCCATCCCCCCCGAACCAGTCTGAAGAAGGGTCCCGATCTGAAATGTCACCTACCCTCTTCCACCTATATTCCATCCTCTGGCTTCACAATTGGGACCTCTTCTATCCTCATCTCACACCTTTTGTCTTTTCATATCTGCCTTTGTTTAACCATCTGCCTATCAAAACCCCCCTTTCACCTGAATCCACCTATCACTTGCCAGGCATTGTCCTGCCCCCACCTTTCTTCAAGTTTTCTCCCCTCGGCACCCCCTCCCCCCCCCCCCCCCCCCCCCACCCCAAGGACAATGTCTGAAGAAAGGTTCCAACCTGAAACGTCTCCTATCCATGTTCTCTAGAGATGCTGCCTGACCAGCTGAGTTACTCCAGCACTGTTGTCTGTTTCTGTCCCAGCCCCACCTATTTTCCAGTTTTCCCCTCTCTATTGCAATCAGTCTAAAGAGGGGCATTGACCAGAAATGTCATCTGCCAGAGATGCTGCCTGACCCACTGAATTACTCCAGCAATTTTTCCACCTCTTTTAAATGTCATTAGCGTACCTGCCTTAACTACTTCCTCAGAACCTATATCAAGCAGTTTCTCATTGTGCCCAAGTTTATCCAGCTCCAGGGAGCGTGAGAGAGAGTGAGGTAAAAGAGGACGAGAAGATATGATGAGGAGGAGAAGGTAGTGGAATGGGAGAACATTGTTCTTGCTGTGTCTATGTCTCGCACCCATCGTCAGTGGGTGTGGGGATAGAACCATCGAAGTACGGGCACCTTTCGAAGTAGGGTGGCATGGTGGAGCACCGGTAGAGTTGCTGCCTTACAGCGCTTGCAGCGCCGTAGACCCGGGTTCAATCCCGACTACGGGTGCTCCGCCATGTGTATGTGTAGATTGTCCCTAGTGTGTGTAGGCTAGCGTTAATGTGCGGGGATCGCTGGTCGGTGAGGACTCGGTGGGCCGAAGGGCCTGTTTCGGTGCTGTATCTCTAAAGCTAAAACTAAAACCTAAAACCATATCAGAGGGCCAATGGCTTGAGTATGAAGGGCCTTTTGCAGCAATTGAAAATGGTGCGTGGTAACCACAGCCCGAGGCAGCACGGCTACACATACAACGAGGGGCTCGGTAACTGAGTTACACCATGAAGCTCACTCCCCCATCATGTAGAGACAAAGAACTTCAGACAAAATGTGCAGGAAGGAACTGCAGTGGCTGGTTTACACCGAAGATAGGCACACAAAATGCTGGAGTAACTCAGCATGGGTCGGGCTGCATCTCTGGAGAAAAGGAATAGGTGACGTTTCGGGTCGAGACCCTTCCTCAGAATGAGAGTCAGTCGGGGGAGAGGGAAACTGGTGGGATGAAAGGGCACAGAACAAATCAAAGCCGGCACCGATGGCCATGGAGCCCAGAGGACATCGTTTTATGGAGAGAGGAGGAAAGTTTAAAGGATATAGAAACATAGAAACATAGAAAATAGGTGCAGGAGTAGGCCATTCGGCCCTTCGAGCCTGCACCGCCATTCAATATGATCATGGCTGATCATCCAACTCAGTATCCCGTACCTGCCTTCTCTCCATACCCCCTGATCCCTTTAGCCACAAGGGCCACATCTAACTCCCTCTTAAATATAGCCAATGAACTGGCCTCAACTACCTTCTGTGGCAGAGAATTCCACAGAATCACCACTCTCTGTGTGAAAAAAACCTTTCTCATCTCGGTCCTAAAAGACTTCCCCCTTATCCTTAAACTGTGACCCCTTGTTCTGGACTTCCCCAACATCGGGAACAATCTTCCTGCATCTAGCCTGTCCAACCCCTTAAGAATTTTGTAAGTTTCTATAAGATCCCCCCTCAATCTTCTAAATTCCAGCGAGTACAAGCCGAGTCTATCCAGTCTTTCTTCATATGAAAGTCCTGCCATCCCAGGAATCAATCTGGCGAACCTTCTTAGTACTCTCTCTATGGCAAGAATGTCTTTCCTCAGATTAGGAGACCACAACTGTATGCAATATGTGTGGGGCAAGTATTTTTTTACACAGAGAGTGGTGGGTGCCTGGAACATGCTGCCAGGGGTGGTGCTGGAGGCAGACAAGATAGTGGCATTCAGCAAAGATAGGCACATAGATATGCAGGGAATGGATCACATGCAGGTAGATGAGATGGTCTTGGCAGCATGTATGGCATGGACACTGTGGGCCGAAGGGCCTGTCCTTCTGCTGTCATGTTCTATGTTCTACATTCTAAGTGATGCAGCTGGCCGAGCCCTGAGCGTCTCTCAGCGCCAGAGCCCTGGGTTCAATCCTGACCTTGGGTGCTGCCTGCGTGGAGTTCCTGTACGTTCTCCCTCTGATCGTGTGTGTTTTCTCCAAGTGCATTGTTTCCTCCTGATCGACGTATACACTGATCAACCAAAACATTATGACCACCTGCCTAGTATGCTGTTGGTCCTCCGTGTGCAGCCCCATACGCAGCAGGGTGCACATGCACTCTGTATTGCGACACATTCCTCCCGTGACCACCATTAACAGTTTCTGTGACTTGTGCCACAGTCGACCTTCTGTCAGTTCGGACCTGATGGGATAGCCTTCGTTGCCCTCGTGCATCGATGAGCCTTGGGCACCCAACACCCTGTCGCCGGTTTGTGGTTTGTCCCTCCTCGGACCACTGTCGGTAGGTACTCACCACTGCTGACCGGGAGCACCCCACAAGCCTTACCGTTTCAGAGATGCTCTGACCCAGTCGTCTGGCCATAACAGTTTGGCCCTTGTCAAAGTCGCTCAGGTCTTTACTCCTGCCCATTCGTCCTGCATCCAACACATCGACTTCAAGAACTGACTGTTCACTTGCTGCCTAATATATCCCACCCCTTGACAGGTGCCATTGTAACAAGATAATCAATGTTATTCACTTTACCTGTCAGTGGCCATAATGTTTTGGCTGATCAATGTTTTTGGATAGAGGGAAGATAGACACAAAATGCTGGAGTAACTCAGGCAGCATCTCTGGAGAGAAGGAATGGGTGACGTTTCGGGACGAGACCCTTCTTCAGATAGAGGGATTTCGATCGCGTGCAGGCAGAGGAGATTAGCATATCTTGGCATCATGTTTGGCACAGACAGTTTGGGCTGAAGGGCCTGTTCCTGTGCTGAACTGTTCTCTGTCTATACTTCGAACCCAGTCTGACGATTCCATAATCATTCGGGGTTCATCAGAAAGCCTTCACTCTTCGGTAGATTCATACTCACTTTTTCTAGTTCAAACCTGTTGCAGAAACTTCCTGGATAATTTATTAGAAAGGTTAAAAGCCCTTTGGGGATAATACCGAGGTAATTCTTATTTCACCTATGATTGTTTGTCATTGACTTCCTGTTCTTACATAGCTGCGCTGCGTTCCACTTATAGTGTGGGGGGGAATCTATGCAGAGGTCACAGTTGACGTTTTGCAAGAGGCAGGGGCCTCCTGATGAGATGGAGGCCTCAATTAACATTCCTCACGCAGTGACAGAGGAGGAGAAGGTGGGTCGGGGTGGGGGTGGGGGTGGGGGGGGGGGGGGCAGTGGGGGTAGATGTGGGGGGAAGTTGCCTTACAACTGGTGGAGTGCTCCATCCACCCACTTTCAACTCTACCAGGCCGTCCCCAGCTGGAAACTGCTTTATGCAGGCGACCTTTGGCCCACCAGAGTAAGCAGGCACATCTGCTTCTCGCAGAGCAATTACTTGGAGGGGAAAGGTTGCGCCTGGAATTTAGTCTCAGTTTAGGTTGGAGATGCAGCATTGGAAACAAGCCCTTCAGCCCAACGTGTTCACGCTGACCATCGATCACCCATTCACTCTAGTTCCATGTTGTCCCATCTTATATCTTGGAGGCCAAGTCAATGGAGATCGTCAGATTCTTGATCAGGACGGGTGACATGCGGTTATGGGGAGAAGGCAGGTGAATAGGGTTGAGAGGGAAAGCCAGATCAGCCATGATTGAATGGCGGAGTAGACTCGATGGGCCAAATGGCCTACTTCTGCTCCTATAACCTATGAAGTCATGGACATAAACAATTCCATGTCATCATCCGCGCCCCGCACACTAGACACAATTTACAGAGGCCGATTAACCTACAAATCCAGCCGTCTTTTGTGATGTGGGAGGAAACCGGAGCACCCGGAGGAAATCCACGCGGTCACAGGGAGAATGTGCAAACTCCACGCAGACAGCACACAAGGTCAGCGTCGAACCTGGGTCTCTTGGATTATTTGCTGATCTTCTGTGTAAGAAAAATGTTTATCCACACTCCCATTGTAATCTTTAGCCCAGCGCACTGAGTCGATTCAGATGAGGTCAACAAGGCTGGAAGGAGGTTTGTGTGCAGTGTAAGGACCAGCACAGAACAGATGGACCGAATGGCCTGGTTCTGCACCGTCCACTCTATGCAGAGGAAAGAGAAGACTTGAAAGTCCAAATAAAAAAGCACAGTATCGGTCACTGGTGAAGAAGGCCTTTTCTTTAACACACTGGTGCATATACTCTGGGAGTACATTTACCCCCCCCTGGGAGTGCTATGTTTTAGCCCAAATATTTGCCCATTAATAAAGCTGACAGCTCGATAATAAATGTCTGCCGTTTTAATGAAGTCAGTGCCCCTTTAAGCTGTTTGCTCTATCCCTCCCCTGTGATAAACCTCCATAATACTCAAGACAAGGAATGTAACTGATTGCTAAAGCTCACACAATGAGGAACAGAGAAGCCTTGTCCTGGGCGGTAAAATGAAAAATGTAGTCGATGTAACGTACTGGAGCTTTAAAGGCAGACAAATGGGAGTTTTGGAGCAGAGTAGCCATGACAACAGCCTATCGGACTGACTCTGGTGGACTCATTCCCAGAGTTCCAGTTTGCACGGTTCTTCCCCGAGCTCGGGTTGTAAGGTCAGTTTTACCCTGCTCCTCCTGCAGAGATAAATTCAAAATGGCGGACAACAGCATATATCTTCACGCTCTTTATTTAAAGCAACACCCAGAGCTAGCCCGATAGGTTACGGATCAAACCATCCCCGCACATCGGCGCAAAAGAAAGAAACTGACTCCAAAATATCGGACGCCTCCGCGAGATCAAAGGCGAATAGTTTTAATTTGATTCCCATCGTGTGCCGCTTCTTGTCGTGTTTCATGTGTAAGAGCCGTCTTTAACCAACATTATTAAGAATTAATGTTGCACCATTCAAATGGTCCCGGCCACGGCTTAAACTTCTCCAAATAAAAGCATCGCAGCCAAGAACCACATCGGCACAAAATTCGTTGCAATGGTCCAGTCCCCTGCGTCCACTGACTTATCTGCTTCGGGTGACGCAACTGGGCATCCAAGTGTGGAAGAAATCACCGGTTTAAGGTCACCGGGGAGAATGGGGACTTCATTGAGGAGTGAAAGAAAGCGAGTAGGCATTCATTGAGGAGAGGATGGAGCTCGGCTGTGATGTTCTCTGCAGGGCAACAACCTACCGACGGTCGGTCACAGGTTGGGTTGATGCTGAATTGGGGCCCATTTGGATGAGGTCCCACCACCCTTTCACAACTTTAACCTCAGGGAGAGCAGGTTTTCAGGTGCAGCGGAGGGAATATTGTGGAGCATGTGGTCTGAAGAAGGGTTGCGAGCCGAAACGTCATCTGTTATGCCTGATTGAGGCATGGCCCCTGAATGATTACACTGAAACAGTTCGGTCCACCGAACAGTTCACCGCAGCCGTGGCGTCCGCCCGAAGGACACCGAAGGCTCGGCGGATCGCGGTACCGGGGAGGGGGGGGGAGCTGCTGAAGACGTCGGAAGCGAGGAGCAAGGACCGGTGGAGGGTGAACCGGGGTAATGCCTCCAGCGCATTCAAGGTCGGATGCACGAGGCACCCGCAGGATGCAAAGATGGGCGGGTGAGGAGAGGGAGGTCGGTTGGCGGGCCTATCCGGCCGAGGGTGACGGAGCAAGGCCCTGCAGGAGCCAGGGGCTCACCTGGATCGGGAACCGCTCCAGTAGACCAAGCGGACCGGACTTTGGACTTTGGAAATGGCGCCAAAACACGACGGCGCCTGCATGTGTAAATGTGCAAAAATAATCTCACTGTGCAGTTGCACCTGTGACAAATAAAACACCATTGGCCAACTTTATCTTGTCGTATCGCCCCGCAAAAGAGGAGCAGTTTCAAAAGAATTCTAGGTAATGGTGAAGGTCGACACAAAATGCTGGAGTAACTCAGCGGGAGTCTGAAGAAGGGTCTCGACCTGAAACGTCACCCATTCCTTCTCTCCCGAGATGCTGCCTGACTTGCTGAGTTACTCCAGCATTTTGTGAATAAAGGGACAGGCAGCATCTCTGGAGAGAAGGAATGGGTGACGTTTCGGGTCGAGACCCTTCTTCAGACTGAGAGTCACCCTTTCAAGGTTATATACAGTGCCTGACCTTTGATGACCGTTCCACCCAGCTCAGATCTTGTGTCAAACCTTGTGAAACATAAACAGAAAATGCTGGTCCCCACACTTGTCCAAAGTGGCCGGTGAAGTGCTGACTTTTATTTCTTTCCCCACTAAACCTGTTTTGAGTATTTCCAGCATTTTTGTTAAAGGTTTCAGATTTCCAGCATCAGCAAGGTTTATATTTAACACTTGTAGAGCCCGACACTGTTCTCAAATAGTTATGTACTCTGATGATATAATGCAAATTTAAAAAAATACACACTCCCTATAATTTACCATCCGGCAAAAATTATTTGCCATTCATTTTTTTTCATTGCTGGATGCACTAAAGGTCAAGGCACTTGAAATGAAGAACTCGTCTTAATTTACACTAAAATCTATTTTATCTCCAAGTGCAGGCCTTTAAAGTCAACAAAGCAGGGGCAGCAGCTCAACCCAGCTTGTGTCTCAGCCAGAGAACATAGAACAGTACAGCATGGGAACAGCCCCCTCAGTCTGAAGAAGAGCCCTGACGCTGCATGCACAGTCTCTTGCCCAGAGTAGGTGAATCGAGGACCAGTGGACATAGGTTTGAGGTGAAGGGGAAAAGATTTAAGAGGAATCTGAGGGGTAAAGTTTTCACACAAAGGGTGGTGGGGGTTGTGGAACAAGCTGCCAGAGGAGGTAGTTGGGGCGGGGACTATCCCAACGTTTAAGAAACAGTTAGACAGGTGCATGGATAGGACAGGGTGTAGAAAGGAACTGCAGATGCTGGTTTAAACCGAAGGTGGACACAAAATGCTGCAGTAACTCAGCGGGACAGGCAGCATCTCTGGAGAGAAGGAATGGGTGGCGTTTCTGGTCGAGACCCTTCCTCAACATGGATAGGACAGGTTTGGAAGGATATGGACCAAACGTGGGCAGGCGGGACTAGTGTAGCTGGGACATGTTGGCCAGCATGGGCACGTTGGGGATGAAGGGCCTGTTTCCACGCTGTATCACTCTGTGACAATGACTCTATGACCCGAAACGTCACCCATCCTTTCTCTCCAAAGATGTTGCCTGGCCCGTTGAGTTACTCCAGCACTTTGTACCTATCCTCAGTCCACAATATCTGTGCTGAACATGAAGTCAAGATAAGGTAAACTCATCTGTCGCATCCAAATCCCTCTGTTCCCTGCTAACCCAGATGTGCCTGGATTAGGGTGCACTGGCCACATCACCCAGATGTGCCTGGATTAGGGTGCACTGGCCACATCACCCAGATGTGCCTGGATTAGGGTGCACTGGCCACATCACCCAGATGTGCCTGGATTAGGGTGCACTGGCCACATCACCCAGATGTGCCTGGATTAGGGTGCACTGGCCACATCACCCAGATGTGCCTGGATTAGGGTGCACTGGCCACATCACCCAGATGTGCCTGGATTAGGGTGCACTGGCCACATCACCCAGATGTGCCTGGATTAGGGTGCACTGGCCACATCACCCAGATGTGCCTGGATTAGGGTGCACTGGCCACATCACCCAGATGTGCCTGGATTAGGGTGCACTGGCCACATCACCCAGATGTGCCTGGATTAGGGTGCACTGGCCACAGGGAGAGGTTGGACAGATTGGGATTGTTTTCTCTGGAACACTGGAGGTTGAGAGGAGACCTGAGAGGAGACACAAACGACGAGAGGCAAAAATAGGGTAGACACTCAGAACCTTTTTTCCAGGATAAAAATATCAAAGACTAGAGGACATAGCTTCAAGGAGAGAGGGGCAGGTTGTTTTTAAACAGAGGGTAGTGGGTGCCTGGAATGTGCAGCCGGAGGTGATGGCGGAGGCAGATACGATAGTGGTGTTTAAGAGACTTTTGCATAGGTGCATGGAATGGAGGGATTTGGATCATGTTCAGGCAGATGTGTTGGTCTTGGCATCATGTTCAGCACAGACATTGTGGGCTGTAGAGCCTATTACTGCACTGTCCTGTTCTATGTCCCATGCCAGCTCTCCAATCCCTCATTCTGGAATCAGACACCTGGGGTATCTGGGGTAGTCCTGGTACCGGGGCAGTACAACAACAACCCTTGTATGTCCTGCACCACAAGCTGAAAGGGTCTGGTCAGGATGTGCTGACACATGAATCCGACAAGACACTAACTCTGCCACTGCAGGGGTTAGCACAGGGCCTGACTTGGGGTGGACCAGGTTTGTTTATAATATATGTAATATACACATGGCACACATATAACACACACACACACACACACACACACACAAATGCACGCGCACACGCGCACACACACACACACACACACACACACACACCTAGAATGGAGAAAGTAGAATTTATTAGCTGTCCATGTCTGCAGCATGACACACGTGTACACACTTGCACGCGTGCACACACTTACACATGTACACTCTCACTCACACATGTGCACTTGCACATGTAGACTCACACACACATCTGCACAGACACACATGCTCACACACAAGCACATGTGCTCACTTGCACATACAGACACACATACACACTCACACACACATGCACACTTGCGTGCACACGCACACTCTCACACTTCCACACTCAAGGCAAAAGCACACGCGCACACACACACACAAACACACACGCACGTGCACTCACACACACGTGCATGCGAGCGCGGACACACACACACACACTCAGGCGCACACAGACACACACATAGAATGGAGAGCAGAGTATTTATTAGCTGTCAGTATCTGTGGCAGTGAGTTATGCGAAGCAGGACAGCATAAAATTATCATACACAAGCATGAAATTACAAAATCGCTCAGAATTTCCACAACAAAATTATTTCATTTTGGAAACGAGCCTTTTCCCATTTTTTAAGCTTTGACACCTGAGCTGCCAGCACTCCGGATCGGAATCCCATTGGCGCCATGGTAACGAGCAAGGACGTAAACTAGCCATGGATATACATAATCCTGTATACCTTAATGGCTTTCCAAAGCCCCCGTGGGATTTGCAACTAAATAAATGTTGCATGCAACAACAAGTACATTATAATACACATGGCATAGTGAATAATCTGATCCTTCACTGTAACAAATAACCTTGTAATAACCTTCCATCAGACATGTGATTGATAAACTCACATTTGTTCCCATTGCAGAAAGCTCTACATTACACGCAATAATATGAAGAGAAATTAATTACTGTCCTCGGCAACTTGTAGAATTCAGCACCAAGGTAGCTAATTGAGCCCAATTTAATACTGGGATGGAAATTACAGAGTTATTTTCGAAGGAGTGGGGGTGGGCCCTGATACCTGGAGATATATTTACTTTCACTGTTGATGGCATCATTGAATAGTTGTTGAAACTGCCTTCTATTCATTTTACACTTAATGGGTTGTACGATAATATATTCCCCTTCTGCTGTCTGCCGTCAATGAGAATGGTGCAGGGCTCCCTTCTGCTGTCTGCCGTCAATGAGAATGGTGCAGGGTTCCCTTCTCCATCCCGGCTTGTAGATTTTGCAAGTACGGAAATCAGGGAACTCGATCCTCAGGATTCTGTTGGATCTCCAGCATTCCACGAGGCTCCCTCCAGCAACACAGTTCCCCAACACCCCCATTTCATGTTCTTACGTGATAGCAGAATGAGACCTTTCGGCCCCGTCAAGTCAACTCTGCCATTTAATCATGGCTGATCTATCTCTCTCTCTCTCTCTCTCAACCCCATTCTCCTGCCTTCTCCCCACAATCCCTGACACCCGTACCAATCAAAAATCTGCCAACCTCCGCCTTACCAAAAAAAAACACTGACACCGGCCTCCACAGCCGTCTGTGGCAAGGAATTCCACAGATTCACCACCCTCTGATGATTGAAATTCCTCCTCAACTCCTTTCTGAAGGTACGTCCTTTTATTCTGAGTCTATGGCCTCTGGTCCTAGACTCTCCCACTAGTGGAACCCATCCTCTGCACATCTAGTCTGTCCAGACCTTTTTTGTAAAAAAAAGTCCACGTTTCTGGTATACTTTCAAAGCTATCGGAGTGAAGGGTGGAAATGCTTGCTCGAATAAGGCTTTTCACCTCAGGCGGCCAGCATCTGTATCAGAATTTCTTGGATCATTCAAAATGGATTGGAAATGGCGTACAGCTAGAAAACAGAACTCCTGAAGTCCAATGCAGTGCGGGCTCTGTACATAAAGCTCTCTCGAAGCTGCGCCACTGAGAATTCCTTAGATCAACATTGGACTGATTAGATGCAGGGTAAAAGTCCATCCACATTGTGCGTGGAAGGTACAGAGGGGGAGCAGGGAGAGAGGAGAGAGGGTCTCACAGCCTTTGCGTTGGAGAGAGGAAGACAGCAGGGATCACAGAGAGGGAGCAGTGAGAGAGTCTCACAGATCACCTGTCGGAGACATGAGGAGAATTTCTCCCAAGTGTGGCACGGTGGCGCAACGGGGGAGCTGCTGCCTTACAGCGCCAGAGAACCGGGTTTGATCCTGACTACGGGTGCTGTCTGTACAGAGTTTGTACGTTCTCCCCGTGACCTGCGTGGGTTTTCTCTGGGATCTCTGGTTTCCTCTCACGCTCCAAAGACATACGGGTCTGTAGGTTAATTGGCTTGGTATAAATGTAAATTGCCCCTGGTATGTGTGGGATAGCGTTAGTGGGCGGGGATCACTGGTTGGCACTGACTCAGTAGAACGAAGGGCCTGTTTCCATGCTGTATTCCTAAACTAAACTAGATAGACTTTGCGGAGAAAGAAAAAGGCACAAAGTGCTGGAGTAACTCAGCGGGTCAGACAGCATCTCTGGAGAACCATTGCCGATGACCCAAGAATGATGGTGCCGGCTCTAATTTGTTCTGTACCTTTACATACCTTTAGTTTCCCTCTCCCCTGACTCCCAGTCTGAAAAAGGGTATCGACTTGAAACATCGCCTTATTCCTTTTCTCCAGAGATGCTGCCTGACCCGCTGAGTTACTCCAGCTTTTTGTGTCCATCTCTGGAGTACGTTTTCGTATTTTCCAGAGATGCTGCCTGACCCAACGAGTCGTTCCAACACTTTTGTGTCTTTTTTTAAAAAACTGCACAAGTTAAATGTCAAACAAAGGTTATTTTCCGCCATTCCAAGGAACACTGCCAGGTTAGAGAGGGTAGACACAGAGCGCTGGAGTAACTCAGCGGGTCAGGCAGCATCTCCGGGGGAAAAGGATGGGAGACATTTCGGTTCGGTTCTCATCTTCAGTCTGAAAGTAAGGGGTGGGGGGGGGGAGATGAAGTGTGGAGGCGTGAAAAAGGCATCTATCTATGAAGCAATGTCACAATGACTTCAGACTCTTTTGAAGTGAAAACTAAGAACAAAATGATTTTCATTCCAACAGTCTTGCTTCAATTGTCCCAGGAGTCTGATTCACTTCCCCTCCCCTGAGAATATTGATTACTGGACATTCCCAGTGCACCTCAAAAGGGTCCCAACCCAAAACGTCACCTGTTTATGTTCTCCAGTGATGTTGCCCAACCCACTGAGTTACTCCAGCGCTTTGTGTCTTTTTTTAACTTTCACATCTTACTAGGCAAGAGAAAGTCACCTATCCAGAGAAAGCCCTGAACAACTATCTGCCTCATTGAAGACCCTTGGACTATCTTTGATTGCATTTTACTGGCTTTACCTTACACTAAATGTTATTCCCTTATCTACGACACCAGCCTGACCGCGGGAGAAGACAGCAGGGGAAGGGAAAAGACATTCTGGCCTTCCGTCACAGTGAGGAGGGGACTGGAGGAGACTCACTGTGATGGATGTTTCTTTTTTGTGTGTGTTGGTTGGGGTTGTGTAATTTGCTTATTTTATTGCTTTTATTATTGGACTGTGGGTGACTAAATTTTGAATCTATACACTGTAATTGGCTTGATTGTAATCATGTATAGTCTTTCCACTGACTGGCTAGCACGCAACGAAAGCTTTTCACTGTACCTCGGTACATGTGACAATAAATTAAACTGAAAACTGGAGTCCTAATTTAAAGTGCAAGGTCACATTCTGCACAAATTGTCATTCGAACTATTACAAATGTTGATAACATCCTGACTATAGTCAAAGGTTTTATGTTTAGAATATAGAACATAGAAAATAGGTGCAGGAGGAGGCCATTTGGCCCTTCGAGCCAGCACCACCATTCATTGTGATCATGGCTGATCATCCACAATCAATAACCTGTGCCCAACTTCTCCCCATATCCCTTGATTCCACTAGACCCCCAGAGCTCAATCTAACTCTCTAAATTCATTCAGTGAATTGGCCTCCACTGCCTTCTGTGGCAGAGAATTCCACAAATTCACAACTCTCTGGGTGAAAAAGTTTCTTCTCACCTCAGTTTTAAATGGCCTCCCCTTTATTCTTAGACTGTGGCCCCTGGTTCTGGACTCCCTCAACATTGGGAACATTTTTCCTGCATCTAGCTTGTCCAGTCCTTTTATAATTTTATACATCTACTTTTATACGTTTACTTGTTAAAGGATCTACCTAGGGCCTTCTCCTATCCCAAGAGTCCACCCTCCTTGCCACCTTGGCAATACGCTTTAGTTTAGTTTAGAGATACAGCATGGGGACAGGCCCTTCAGCCCACCAAGTCCATACTGACCATCGATTACCCCGTTCACATTAGTCCTATGTTATGTCACTTTCTCATCCACTCCCGACACACTAGAGGCAATTTATAGAGGGTCAATTAACCTACAAACCCGCACGTCTTTGGGATGTGGGAGGAAACCGTGGCACCCAGAGTTGACCCACGTGGTCAGAGGAGGAGCGTGTAAACTCCACACAGACAGCATCCAGGGTCAGGATTAAACATGGATCAGTGGCGCGGTGTGGCGGCCACTCTACCCGCTGCACCACTGCTTCAACAATAAAGTAGATTGGCATGGCATTGCCTCTGCCGTTGTTAGTGGGATCTTGCATGAGACATGGGCCAAGAATCGGCTGCTGTGCTCTCTGCCTAACAAGAGTGATTCGCCTCAGAATTATTTATTTGGCTGCAAAGCACATCGGGATTCCAATAAAGAGATAATAAAGATGCTAGAAAAAATACAATTGTTCAGACTATCTCTTTGCTTGGTCCTTCTGTTCTTGGACACTTGATTGAATGTTGTCCTAACACCTCCTCCCTTGTGGAATTCTCTACCTCAGAAGGCAGTGGAGGCCAATTCTCTGAATGCATTCAAGAGAGAGCTAGATAGAGCTCTTAAGGATAGCAGAGTCAGGGGGTATGGGGAGAAGGCGGGAACGGGGTACTGATTGAGATTGATCAGCCATGATCACATTGAATGGCAGTGCTGGCTCGAAGGGCCGAATGGCCTCCTCCTGCACCTATTGTCTATTGTCTATTGATGTCATCCAGGAACCCCGACAGTCCTTTCAGGTGAGGCAGAGGTTTACTTGCATCTCCTCCACCACAGCTGGTGTATCCGGTGTGGGCTCCTGTACATCGGTGAGACCAAGCATAGACCTGGCGGTCTTTATGCAGAACACCACATGGTCAGCCTGCTTTGGCCTACGCGATCTCTCGGTTGCCAAACATTTTAACTGCCCTTCCCACTCCCATACTGTAGGAAGAAACTGCAGGTGCTGGTTTATGTCCAAGATAGGCAGAAAACGCTGGAGTAACTCAGCGGGACAGGCAGCATCTCTGGAGAGAAGGAGAAGCTGAAGAAACGTCACCCATTCCTTCTCTCCAGAGATGCTGCCTGTCCCGCTGAGTTACTCCAGCATTTTGTGTCTATCTCCCACACTGACCTTTCCGACCTGGGTCTCCTCCACTGTCAGAGTGAGGCCACGTGCAAATTGGAGGGACAGCGCCTCGTATTTCGCTTGGGCAGCTGACAACCCAGCGGCTTGAACGTTGATTCCTCTAATTTTAAGTAACTCCTACATTCCCTCCACCACCCCCCCCCCCTATCTCCCCACCCTAGTCATCCTACCTGTTCTACTGTTTGCATCCTTGTATCCCTCTCGTTAGCACATCTTCCCCAGCCAACAATGGGCCATTATGGGCTCCACCCTTCTGGAGGTCATCTGTTGCCGGCCCTGAATTGCTCTGGCCTTTTCCCACCTCCGGTTCTTCCCACTCCTGAAGAAGGGTTCCGAGCCGAAACGTCTTCTATTCCTTTTTCTCCAAGGATGCTGCCTGACCCGTTGAGTTACTACAACATTTTGTGTCTATCTTCTGAATGTTGTCTAAACCTTGGTACCTGCAGGCACAAACTACCCCTTCTCTCTCTGTTGCTGACGCAGCCAACAGTTTATTTTAATTTTAGACACATAGGGCTACATTTGGAAAATTCTAGACCAAGTGGACCCGTTGGGCCCAAACCTCTCCTGCATTGGTGCAGCACCCTCTCCTCCCCCCCCTCCCTCCCTCCTCCTCCTCCCTCCTCCTCCCTCCTCCCCCTCCCTCCCTCCTCCCCCCCACCCTCCCTCCTCCTCCCCCTCCCTCCTCCTCCTCCCCCTCCCTCCCTCCTCCTCCCTCCTCCCCCCCACCCTCCCTCCTCCTCCCGCCCACCCTCCCTCCTCCTCCCCCTCCCTCCCTCCTCCTCCCTCCTCCCCCCTCCTCCCCCCACCCTCCCTCCTCCTCCCCCTCCCTCCCTCCTCCTCCTCCTCCCCATTCCATCCCCCTTAACTCCCCTTATCCCCCCTTATCCTCCCTCCTCCCCCCTCCCTCCCTAGGAGATAGATTTAAACCTTAAAATGTGAATAACTTAAAAAATATAACACCGATTTCAATGAAACTTCTTCCATTAGCACCAAAGGGACGACAGTGAGTAAGGTGGGCCTAAAATTGTTGCGCTATCGTGTACCGTTTTGGCTGTAGTTCAGGAACAAACAAACAAACAAACAAACGAGAGTTTGTGTTACCAACCTTTCCTTAGGGGAAGATTTTCATGTGATACCATGTTTGTGATTTTAGGAAAATCTCAAATTGCATCTGGATACGTTTAAAGATCCAAGTCTAGAAAGTCCACTGAGCAATCATAACCTCTTTGCTGTTACCTCATTTGCCCAATTTATTAACTAGTGTATTAATCCTTAGAAAACAATTGCCTCTGTTAAAACATCAGAACGAGTTATCTAAACATCAGAACATATTATCAGAACATGCTGGACATTCACAAGACAACACAGTCCACAGTAAGTATTGACACAAAATGCTGGAGTGGCCCATTGTTGGCTGGGAAAGATGGGATACAAGGAAATGCAGCCTGTCCCGCTAAGTTACTCCAGCATTTTGTGTCTATCTTCGGTGTAAACCAGCACCTGCAGTTCCTTCCTACACAGTCCACAGTAATCTGTATTTTTTGAATAAGAACGCTTAAAACTGAAGGGCGGCGCAGTGGTAGAGTTGCTGCTTTACAGCGGCAGAGACCCGGGTTCGATCCTGACGACGGGTGCTGTCTGCACGGAGTTTGTACGCTCTCCCCGTGACCTGCGTGGGGTTTCTCCGACTTCCCCCCACACTCCGTACAAGACGTCCAGGTTTGGTGGTTAATTGGCTTCGGTAAGAATCGTGAATGTGTGTGTGTGTGTGTGTGTGTGTGTGTATGTGTGTATGTGTGTGTGTGTATGTGTGTATGTGTATATGTGTATGTATATGTGTGTGTGTGGGTGTGTGTGTGTATATGTGTGTGTGTATATGTGTATGTGTATATGTGTGTGTGTATGTGTGTGTATATATGTGTGTGTGTGTGTGTGTATGTGTGTGTGTATGTGTGTGTGTATATGTGTGTGTGTGTATGTGTGTATATGTGTGTGTGTATGTGTGTGTATGTGTATGTGTGTGTGTATGTGTGTGTGTGCGCGTATGTGTGTATGTGTGTGTATGTGTGTGTGTATGTGTGTGGGTGTGTATGTGTATGTGACAGTGCTAGCTGGTCGGCATCGTCCCGGTGGGCCGAAGGGCCTGTCCACCACGGTGTGTTCCCAAACCTAAACCGAGCTAGGGCTGAAATTACACGCACGTTCAAACGGACTTCAGTCGTGACATTGGGGAAATTGGACAAGTGTGTGCGTGAAAGAGTTAAGCCGGAGCTGGGATTGTTTAAAGTGGGTATTACACAGCCAGCCCTGGGTGCCTGACATTTTACATCCTCCACCACAAGACAAAGGGTTGAAGCTATTCCCATGATCCTGTATTCTGCATCTCGAGTGGAGAGCTCAGGTGCGGCACCGCTTGCCCCAGACCAGTTTCATCAACGTGAAGGCTGAACTCATCCTCTCCGCATCGCTCCTGCCGCCAGGCTGATTAATTGGCTGCTGGTAACAGCACCTGAATACTAAATGCCTGTCTCTCTCTCTCTCTTTCTCTCCCTCTGCCTTCCCAGCGCCATTTACATATTGTTCTGCATTTTTTTTCTCTTCCTTTGAACAGGGAGAACGATAACAACCAACAAAAAAATATGAGAAGCCCGCCGCGGTTATGCAATTCGACGCTTTAACGGAGAAACGCTTGGTTTCCAGCGAAGATTCTGCACAGTAACAATTCGCCGCTGATTAACATGGAGAGGCTGAACTGGTTGTAATTTGACCCCACTGCCGCTTCTCCTCTGCATTCCACAACATCCATCCATTCCCCTTGTACTGACACCATCTCCCCATGTTTTATCTGTCTTAACTATAATATCTATAAAAAAAAGGGCTGCGTGTACTTTTGACAGTCCACAGCCGGCCAGACTGCATGCATTGGGTAATGCCGACACACCGGATAAATAGTTGCCCAAGAAGCACCCGTCTCCACAACAAAGTCACCCCGGGTCTTTGGCTCTGTGGGGCAACAACTCCAGCTGCACCAGTGGGCAGAGATAGGATTGACGCCAGCAACTGCAGATGCTGGTTTACAACAAAAAAAACACACACACACAGTGCTGGAGTAACTCAGGGGGCATCTCTGGAGAACATGGATAGGTGATGCTTTGGGTCGGGGCCCTGGCTCCCTCAGACTGAAAAGGGGTCCAGACCTGATAGGGCACCTATCCATGCCTTCCAGAGATGCTTCCTGACTCCAGTGAGTGACTCCAGCACTTTAGAAACATAGAAAATAGGTGCAGGAGTAGGCCATTCGGCCCTTTGAGCCTGCACCGCCTTTCAATATGATCATGGCTGATCATCCAACTCAGTATCCCGTACCTGCCTTCTCTCCATACCCCCTGATCCCTTTAGCCACAAGGGTCACATCTAACTCCCTCTTAAACATAGCCAATGAACTGGCCTCAACTACCTTCTGTGACAGAGAATTCCACAGATTCACCACTCTCTGTGTGAAAAAAAAGTTCTCATCTCGGTCCTAAAAGACTTCCCCCTTATCCTTAAACTGTGACCCCTTGTTCTGGACTTTGTGTGAGAGATTGGACAGGCTGAGCTTGTTTTCCCTGGAGCAGTGGAAACTGCAGTACATCGACTTCCTCAGAAGTCTTAGGAGGTTCCCCTACAACTCCCACCTACTTCTACAGATGCACCATGGAAAGCATTTTATCAGGACGCGTCACAACATGGTTTGGGAACAGCTCCATCCAAGACCGCTTTTCACTGTACCCTCGGTACATGTGACAATACACTAAACTAAATTAAACTGAGTGGTGACTGGATGGAAGTAAATAAGATTGTGACAGGTACAGTTAGGGTAGAAAGTGAGAACCTTTCTCTCATGGTAAGGGTATAAAAAAACCAAGAGAGCATAGATTGATGGTGAAAGTGTTAAAGGGAATGTGAGAGGGAATCCATTTTTACAGAGAGAATAGCTGGTATCAGGACTATGCTACCAGAGGACATGGTGGGTTCAGATACAATGACTATGTTTAAGAAGCATTTAGACAGATATTTAAAGAGGCAAGGTCCGAATGTGGGCAAATGGGATTAGTGTAGATAGGGTAAACAGGTCAGCCTGGATGTGCAGGCCAAAGGGCCTGTTTCTGTGCTGTAATGAATCTATGACTCTATGATTCTGATCAAAATACCCACCAACAAAAATTGTTGTTAACCCTGGTGGTTGGAAGAACTGATCGTAACCGGGTAAGCCATCATCTGCACAGACAAATTATATCTATTGATTAGACGAACTCAACTGATTAAATGTCGATTGATTAATTGATTATGAGTAAATGTGAAGAAACAGAGAGCACTGGCCTTGCAGGTGTGGATGGGACAGCATGTAAGATTGTGGCCCAGGAATTGGTTTCCACGACAAAATGGTTTTCCAGGGCTAGCTAGCATCAATGATGAAAAGGCACTGGAGACAAAATGAAGCAATAGGCATTAGAATCGGGGGTTAATTTGCCGCTAATGACGACATTAATGTCAAGAGGCATTGAAAAATTGATTCAATGGTTGATGAATAATCTGGGGGGGGCTATTGGAATGTGTAGGGAGGGGGCTGCCTCTCTCTGCCCAGCTCGAGAGAGAGAGAGAGAGAGGTGAATTCTTGCATTGGGTGACTGCGTGGATTGATTGTGGTCTAACGTGGGCGACAGATGCCTTCATGTGCAGCTGTCTGTGGACAAGCCTCGTGTAGAGTTGTGCTACAACTGTACATCAGATAAGATGAGAAGGCATACGGTACACTTGCCTTCACAGGTCGGGGCACTGAGTTTCAGCGTCCGGATATCATGATGCAGTTTTATCAGGACTTTGGCGAGGCCACATCCGGAATATTGTGCCCAGTTTTGGTCGCCCCACTACAGAGAAGATGTGGAGGCTGTGGAAAAGGCAAAGAGAGGATTTACCAGATGTTACCTGGATTCGGGGGATAGTAGCTACAGAGAGAGAGAGAGGTTGGACAGACTTAGATTGTTTTCGCTGGAACACTGGAGGTTGAGGAGAGACCGGATAGAATTTAATTGGACTTCATCTTGCACTAAATGACATACATAGAAACATAGAAAATAGGTGCAGGAGTAGGCCATTTGGCCCTTCGAGCCAGCACCGCCATTCAAAACGATCATGGCTGAACATCCAAAATCAGTACCCCGTTCCTGCTTCTTCCCCATATCCCTTGATTCCATTAGCCCGAAGAGTTAAATCTACCTTTTATCCTGTACCTGTATGCTGTGGATGGCTTGATTGTAACCACTGTAGTCTTTTTTGTTGACTGGACAATAGTCAACAAAAAAAACTTTTCACCGTACATGTGGTACATATTTCAAATATTTTTTATTTCATATTTTCATATTTCAGATACAGCGCGGAAACAGGCCTTTTCGGCCCACCAAGTCCGCGCCGCCCAGCGATCCCCGCACATTAACACTATCCTACACACACTAGGGACAATTTTTTTTAACATTTACCCAGTCAAATTAACCTACACACCTTGTGACAATAATAAACTAAACTAATAAAATGATGAGTGGCACAGACAGGGTAGACAGTCAGAACCTTTCTCCCAGGATGGAAAAATCATACACTAGGTGATGTAGCTTGAAGGTGAGAGGGGCAATGTTTAAAGGAGATGGGTGGGTGACTGGAATGGGCTGCCGGGGTGATGGTTGAGGCAGACATGATGTTTGGCAGTGGTGTTTAAGAGGCTTTATGAGGGCATTGTTTCAGAGACTTTTGGATATGCACATGAAGGTAGAGAAGGATATGGATCATGTGCAGGTAGATAAGAGATGATCTTGGCATCATGTTCAGCTCAGACATTGTGGGCTAAAGGGTTAAAGGGCTTGTTCCTGTGCTGTACTGTTCTATGCTCTCAATAACATTATGCTCACAGGTCTGTGCTCTCGGGTCAATCCTTGTGTGTTAGTCATACGCAGTGTGAGCTCTAGTTCAAAACCTGCCCTCTGGTCCTTCCTTCTGTCATTTCCCTGAGATCAGAAGCCCTTTGGTAGATCGTGGCCTTTGAAGATCCTAACTATGTTCTCTAATCCTTTGCGGGCTTTATCTCCAAGAGAATGTTCCACATTGTGCATGAAAGCTGCTTGTGCGCTTCATCGTAATTTATGAATCACCCCAGGTGAGACGAATGAAAGAGTGATGAGAGGATTTTACAAGGATGTTGCCAGGACACGAGGACCTGTGCTACAGGGAGAGGTTGGGCAGGTCAGAACTTTATTCCTTGGGGAACAGGAGGCTGAGGGGTGATCTTATAGAGGTGCACAAAATCACGAGGGGAATAGATAGGGTGAATGCACAGAGTCTCTCTGCCAGGGTAGGGGGAATCAAGGACCAGATGGCATGGTTTAAGGTGAGAGCGGAAAGATTTAATGAGAAGGAGACAAAAGGGTGTGAGATAGGAACCTGAGGGGCAACTTTTTCACACAGAGGGTGGGAGGGTGTGTGGAACAAGCTGCCAGGGGAGATAGATGAGCAGATAAAGTAACAACATTTAAAATACATTTGGACAGGTACATGGAAAGGGAAGGTTTGGAGGGATATGGGCAAATGGGACTAGGTCAGATGGGGCACCTTGGTCGGCATAGATACATTGGACGAATGGGCCTGTTGCTGTGTTGGCTGAATCTGACCCAAATGACAACAATGTTTGAAGGAAAGACTGTATCTTATTTGGGAAAGGAATTAATATCATCCAAGTCAACTGAATTTACCTGCAAATTACACCATTGGAAAATGTTGGACATAAGATGTTCCGGGTCTCTTCTCTATGTCATGTTTGTATGAAGCAGACACCTATCCGAACCGTGCAGAGTTCTGTTCAACAGGTTGGGTCATTTGTGATGATGTCACAAGCTAGGCTTCATAGAGGGAGTACAGAGAAGGTTCACCAGATTGATTCCTGGGATGGCAGGACTTTCAAATAAAGAAAGACTGGATAGACTCGGCTTGCGATTGAGGGGGGATCTTATAGAAACTTATAAAATTCTTAAGGGGTTGGACAGGTTAGATGCAGGAAAATTGTTCCCGATGTTGGGGAAGTCCAGAACAAGGGGGTCACAGTTTAAGGATAAGGGGGAAGTCTTTTAGGACCGAGATGAGAACGTTTTTTTTCACACAGAGAGTGGTGATTCTGTGGAATTCTCTGCCACAGAAGGTAGTTGAGGCCAGTTCATTGGCTACATTTAAGAGGAAGTTAGATGTGGCCCTTGTGGCTAAAGGGATCAGGGGGGTATGGAGGGAAGGCAGGTACAGGATACTGAGTTGGATGATCAGCCATGATCATATTGAATGGCGGTGCAGGC
Organism: Rhinoraja longicauda; assembly: GCF_053455715.1. Classification (NCBI taxonomy): domain Eukaryota; kingdom Metazoa; phylum Chordata; class Chondrichthyes; order Rajiformes; family Arhynchobatidae; genus Rhinoraja; species Rhinoraja longicauda. The sequence goes on along the minus strand of NC_135977.1, from coordinate 17,782,155 downwards.
TCGAAGGGCCGAATGGCCTACTCCTGCACCTATTTTCTATGTTTCTATGTTTCTAGGCTTCAATTGGAACATCATTGGGAGGCCTCAAATCAACCTCTCTGCAGGATTCCCATTCCCAGTCAAAGGGAACTTCGAAAGTAAGTTTGAAAATTGTTTTATTATCCTTTGGGGTTGGGATGAGCAGGACTGCAGACTTTGCCAAGGATGAAAAGTATAATGGCTACAAAGGCAAGGAAGTGTCTCGTAGGGTCATAGATCACGAAAACAGGCCCATCAGCCCAACTTACCATTGCCAACCAAAATGCCCCATCTACATTAGTTCCACCTGCCTATGTTTGACCCATAGTCCTCTAAACCATTTCTATCCATTCGTCTGTCCAAATATCTTAAATGTTGTTATCGTACCTTCCTTAACTAATATTTCTCTGAGTTTAGATAATTAGACACAGCCCCCCCCCCCCCCCCCACCATTTTTTTAATCCCTTCTCCCTTCACTGTGCCCCACCTGGATGTGCACTCATTTTTCCCCACTATCCCCCCTTTCCCCTGGCGCACGTCTCCTTCCAACCATTCCTCTGGCTTCACATTTCACACACCCTCCCTGCCTATCTCACACCCTTCTGTCTCCTTCTCATTTCATGGACTTTATCCACCTATCTGTTCATCAAGCCCCCCCCTCACCTGTGTCCACCTATCACTTGCCCAGCTTTGTCCTGCCCCCAGCTTTCTCCCCCCTCCACACCAACTACAATGGAGGGTCCCGACCCAAAATGCCACCTAATAATAATAATAATAATAATAATAATAATAATAATAATAATAATAATAATAATAATAATAATTTCCTTTATTTGTCCCACACCGGGGAAATTTGCAGTGTTACAGCAGCAAAGTGGATAGCAAGAGACATTCATTATAAATAAAAATAAAGATGAGGATAATTGTCATTATTTACTGTTTTATTTTTAAACTGTTACTGTTAACTGGTCTGTTGACTGGTCTGCTGGGAGTGGCGCTGGTTGTGCAGTCTCACAGCAGCGGGAAGCAAGGACCTCCGATATCTCTCCTATTCATATTTTCCAGAGATGCTGCCTGACCCGCTGAGTTACTCCAGCACTTTGTCTATTTTCACAAACCAGCATCTGCAGTTCCTTGTTTCTACCAGAGAGGTGATGTTTTGGATCGGGACCATTCTTCCCCTTAAACTCTGCTGGATCAGGTTTAATCTTCCCAACTAGGCTCTTTGAAGCTCTCGGGATAATGTCAAGCTCAATCATTTTGAGATAGAAAATAGACAATAGGTGCAGGAGGAGGCCATTCTGCCCTTCGAGCCAATGTGATCATGGCTGATCATTCTCAATCAGTACCCCGTTCCTGCCTTCTCCCCATACCCCCTGACTCCGCTATCCTTAAGAGCTCTATCTAGCTCTCTCTTGAATGCATTCAGAGAATTGGCCTCCACTGCCTTCTGAGGCAGAGAATTCCACAGATTCACAACTCTCTGACTGAAAAAGTTTTTCCTCATCTCAGTTCTAAATGGCCTACCCCTTATTCTTAAACTGTGGCCCCTTGTTCTGGACTCCCCCAACATTGGGAACATGTTTCCTACCTCTAACGTGTCCAACCCCTTAATAATCTTATATGTTTCGATAAGATCTCCTCTCATCCTTCTAAATTCCAGTGTATACAAGCCTAGTCGCTCCAGTCTTTCAACATATGACAGTCCCGCCATTCTGGGAATTAACCTAGTAAACCTACGCTGCACGCCCTCCATAGCAAGAATATCCTTCCTCAATTCTGTGCTTTGATTTCAGATTTCCAGGAATAAAGTCCTAGCCTGCCCGACCTCTCCCTCTAGCTCAAGGCACCTTGCCCTTCAGCAATGGATGGGATGGGAGGGGGAATGCTTGGAGGCAGCACACGGACATTGCCTTGAATCTGTTTCAGGGGGCTACCTCTACCGCAGAGCAAAGCAATGATATCACATGGCGAGGAAGACTGGAAGCTGCGGCAAGGTTACTCAGGGGTTAAAGAACGTTAGTAATTCCTTTTTGTAAACAAGTGGCTTGGACTGACTGCCGTGAGATTTCATTTACATAATTCAGACAGCTACCAACAGTCACCTCTAACTGATGCTAAATTGTTTTCCTGACAGCCTAAAAAGCAATTTTTTCCCCCTCCCTGACATTTGATTTACATGTGATCTTTAAACACAGCCGCAGTAGAAAAAGCATTTGGTTATTATTCCAATCGCTCCAGTGATGTCACATTCCTTGATATGCCATTTACATTCTGGATCTGAGAGCAGGCGGAGGAGAGAGCGCATAACTAATGAGATAAACTGATTGCATGCAGCAATCAATTGCATTAGGTGCTTGGAGCAAGGTCTGGCACTTACCCTGTGCTTGTGTGGCGTTTGGCTTAATGGAATGTGCACCAGTCTAATTGCTGCCAAATGAGCAACAAGAATAAACTGTTATTTGCACTAAAAAGGCATTGCATGTTCTCTCTTCCTCCACCACCCCCCCCCCCCCCCCCCGACTCAGTCGTGGAATTTGCTGCTTAGCAAATTTAGCAAAATCCACGTCATGTACACGACAACCCGGTGCATTCACGTAGCCTCCTTTTTAGGCTGTAAAATATCCAAAGGTGCCTCATTCAGGCAAACATTTTACTGAGCAGATCAGTACTTTCTGTATAAGAAAATAACTGCAGATGCTGGTACAAATCGAAGGTATTAATTCACAAAATGCTGGAGTAACTCAGCAGGTCAGGCAGCATCTCGGGAGAGAAGGAATGGGTGACGTTTCGGGTCGAGACCCTTCTTCAGTCTGAAGAAGGGTCTCGACCTCGATCTTCAGTCTGAAGAAGGGTCTCGTCCTGAAACGTCACCCATTCCTTCTCTCCCGAGATGCTGCCTGACCTGCTGAGTTACTCCAGCATTTTGTGAATTAGTACTTTCTGTATTGCACCTTTGCAGTAACAGTACTGCTGAACTAATGGGAGTAACAGTACTTTGCAGTAACAGTACTGCTGAACTAATGGGAGTAATAGTGCTTTGCAGTAACAGTACTGCTGAACTGATGGGAGTAACATTACTTTGCAGTAACAGGGCTGAACTGAGGGGTGTAACTACTGCTGAGCTGATGGGAGTAAAGTACTTTACAGTAACTACTGCTGAGCTGATGGGAGTAACAGTACTTTGCAGTAACAGTACTGCTGAACTAATGGGAGTAATAGTGCTTTGCAGTAACAGTACTGCTGAACTGATGGGAGTAACAGTATTTTGCAGTAACAGTACTGAACTGAAGGGTGTAACTACTGCTGAGCTGATGGGAGTAACAGTACTTTATAGTAACTACTGCTGAGCTGATGGGAGTAACAGTACTTTGCAGTAACTACTGCTGAGCTAATGGGAGTAACAGTACTTTGCAGTAACAGTATTGCTGAACTGATGTGAGTAACAGTATTTTGATGGAAGGAATGAGATAGAAACATAGCAACATAGAAAATAGGTGCAGGAAGAGGCCCTTCGAGCCAGCACCGCCATTCATTGTGATCATGGCTGATCGTCCACAATCAGTAACCCGTGCCTGCCTTCTCCCCATATCCCTTGATTCCACTAGCCCCCAGAGTGTGTAGCCAGGGTGGTGTCGGTCTCTGATGATGTTGGCTGTCTTTTTGAGGCAGCGACTCCTGTAGATCCTTTCGATGGTGGGGAGGTCAGTGCCCATGATGGGCTGGGGAGTGGTCACCAATTTTTGCAATCTTCTTTATTCCTGGGCGTTCGAGATGCTGAAGCAGGCCATGATGCAACCAGCCAACATGCTCTCTACTGTGCCATTGTGGAAGTTCAGGAGAGTATTCATTGACATACCGAACCTCCACAACATTCTCAGGAAGTAGAGGCATTGATCTGCTTTCCTTATGATTGCGTCAATGTGCTGAGTCCAGGACAGATCTTCAGAGATGTGCACGCCCAGGAATTTGAAGATTTTGACTCTCTCCACTGTCGTCCAGTCTGTTGATGAAGACCGGTTGGTGGATCCTTGTCCTTCCTCTGCCACAGTTGACTATCAGTTCCTTCGTCTTACTGACATGGAGAGCGAGGTCGTTGTTCTGACACCATTTATTCAGCCGATCGATTGCCTTCCTATTCTCTGACTCATTATCATTTGCAATTCATTCAACAACAGAAGTGTTGCTGCCAATTCATACTGATTGTGGTCTGTTGATGAGGAAGTCAAGGATCCAGTTGCAGAGGGATAGACAAAGACCCAGTTCCGTGAGCTTGGTAACCAGCTTGGCGGGGATGATGGTTTAGAGATACGGCGCGGAAACAGGCCCTTCGGCCCACCGGGTCCGCGCCGCCCAGCGATCCCCGCACATTAACACTATCCTACACACACTAGGGACAATTTTTTTTACATTTGTCCAGCCAATGAACCTACATACCTGTACGTTTTTGGAGTGTGGGAGGAAACCGAAGATCTCGGAGAAAACCCACACAGGTCACGGGGAGAACGTACGAACTCCGTACAGACGGCGCCCGTAGCCAGGATCGAACCTGAGTCTCCGGCGCTGCATTCGCTGTAAGGCAGCAACTCTACCGCTGCGCCACCGTGCCGCGCCGTGGTGTTGAAAGCCGAGCTGTAGTCTATGAACAACAGCCTGATGTATATGTTTTTACTGGACAGTAGCAGATCTAACATCAAGATATCCCTGGAGAAGGTGTAATATAGATGAATGCTGAGAGAATGGGGTTGTAATAAGTTGATGTTACCTTCTTAAAGTATGAATGGTTCTTCCTGTGGACAAGATCCCAGCTTCAATGGTACAAAGTAAGTGTCTCCATTGCACTCAGCTTTATCTTTGGGTTTTGGTTGAAAGATTCACCATGAAACAGGCCCATTGATTGGCCATTTAAACTGGCATGAGGGGCTGTGTTCATCATATTTCTATGTTATCCCACTATTCACTAGGGGCATTTTGCAGAGGCCAATTAAACTACAAACCCGCACGTATTTGGAATGTAGGAGGAAACCGGAGCACCCGGAGGAAACCCACATGTTCACAGGGAGAACGTGGAAACTCCACACAGACAGCACCTGAGATCAGGATCAAACCCAGGGGTGGAGTGGGGGAGGAGAGGGTGCTGCACCAATGCAGGAGAGGTTTGGGCCCAATGGGTCCACTTGGTCTAGTATCCCTCTAAATCTGTCCTGCCATGTACCTGTCCAAATGTTTCTTAAACGTTGTGATAGTACCTGCCTCAACTACCTCCTCTGGCAGCTCATTCCATACACCCACCACCCTCTGTGTAAAAATGTTTCTCTTCAGGTTTCCATTAAATCTTTCCCCCCTCACCTTAAACCCATGTCCTTTGTTTCTTGAATCCCCCACTCTGGGCAAAAGACCCTGTGCATCCATTCTATGTATTCCCCACATGATCTTGCCCACCTCTCGAAGATCACCCCTCATCCTCCAGCGCTCCAGTGCAGCTTGACTGATGGGAGAGGGCCCTGAATTATGAGCTGCGGTCACTGTGAGAGGACTGCTGCATCGTGTGCCCCTGAATGCACACGCTCGCACACGCCCGCACACGTCAATTTACAGAAAACTCTGTTTCAAGTGTGGAATAGGTGAGGAGGGCGCGTTATTGGCAACACTGCTGAACACAGCCCCTCATGCCACTTTACCAAGATAAACAAAAATCAGATTCATTTGTGGTTTCTGGAGGAAGAGACACGTGAACACTCTCGTGTGCAAACGTGCATGTGCGTGCGCACTCTCACGGGCGCACTATCATGCGCAAACGTGCATGCTATTTCCCCCCCCCGCCGCCCCCGATTTATCATCAATTGATACAAATTCTTTCAGATGTGCCAGTCTAAAACTGAACCTTAGGAACAGGAATGTCTATTAGATCCAACTATCACATTCCTTTGAGCTCGCTCAAACTCACTGTCCCACGGTATATCTAAACCTCTCTCTCTCTCTCTCTCTCTCTCTCTCTCTCTCTCTCTCTCTCTCTTTTTTTTTTTTTTTTTTTTTCCAAAGACTTTATTCAGCACAATCACATGATACATCACATCAAAACCACACTCAGAGGTTACAAAACATCAGTTAATCATTATAATACAACATTGCCTTCATTATTTACAATGCTCTCAACCCCCCGTGGTGACCAGCGCCCACGGAAGGCCTCCATATTCCCCGTGATCACCGCGTGCTCCCTCTCTAGGGACACGCGTGCACGGACGTAGGCCCGGAAGAGGGGGAGGCAGCCGACTCTGGCAAGACCATCGACCGCCCGCTGCCTGGACCCACGAATGGCCATCTTGGCCAAGCCCAGGAGCAAACCGACAGGGAAATCCCACCCTCCTGACCGGCCCTCCCCACTCCCAGCCCCGAGCCCAAACACCAGGATCGTAGGACTGAAATGCAGCCAAAACTTGAGGAGCAACCCCTTCAGATACTCATACAGGGGCAGCAACCTCACACACTCCATGTACATGTGGAACACGGACTCTTCCTCGCCGCAGAAAATACAGGCGGCCGGCGTGTCCGTGAACCGGCTCAAAAATTTATTACACACAACGGCTCTGTGCAACACTCTCCACCCCAGGTCCCCGATGTAAAGGGGGAGGACACCCTTGTAGAGAGACCTCCACTGGGGACCGCCTCCGCCATCAGGTGGTAGCACGGATCGCCACGGCGTATCCGGACGGAAGACGAAGGCGAGGAGGTGCAGAGTGTGCAGGAGCATCCTATACAGTAAACGTCTGCCTGCATCACGGAACGGCACGCTGGGCATCTGGGAGAGGCGGCTCAAGTTGTGTGGGGCCGGCTCCCGGGAAATATTCCGGAGCCTGGGCCCGATGAGCAGTTCCGGCGGAGCGGGGGTAAGCTCGGCCGGAATCACTCCAAGCTCACGCCGCTCCCCAACACCCCCCGTGACAGCGTGAGGACCGGCCCCCACCACAGCCACATCACCCCCCTCCCCCTGAGGAGCAACTCGCTGACTGAAGATGACCAAATTCCTCACTCTCAACACATCGCGGTAAAAGCTTGGCATGTCCCGTGTGGCGGGTCGGCTGATGCCCGCCACCGGGAGCCGCCAAACCCCCCTTAGGCACTGGCCCTGGCGGAAAAAATACGTGGCCAGAGCGTGCCACCTGGGAGGGTGCTCCGCGTACACGTACCTCCGCAGAGTCCTGAGACGGAGAGCCGCCACCTGGGTACGCACGCATACCAAGGACTGGCCACCCTCCTCTAGCGGGAGACTCAGGACTGCGGCTGAGACCCAGTGTTTCCTCCCTCCCCAAAAGAAATCCACTAACCTCTTCTGTACAGCATTTACAAAGGTAGAGGGCGGGACAAGAGTGGCGAGCCGGTACCATAACATTGAGGCCACCAGCTGGTTTATGACCAGCACCCTACCCTGGAAAGAAATAACCCTAAGCAAGCCTGACCAGCGTCCCAGCCGGGCGACGACTTTCGTCTCTAGCTCCTGCCAGTTCGCCGGCCAAGCATCCTCAGTGGGACTCAGGTAGATCCCCAGGTAGAGGAGGTGCGTGGTGCTCCACGCATAATCCTTCATCTCTTCCGGCAGGGAGTCCACCTGCCACTGGCCCACTAGAAGTCCGGAGCACTTACTCCAGTTGATCCTAGCGGACGAAGCAGCTGAGAACACCAGCTGGCATTCGTGCATCCTCCGCAGGTCAACAGGATCAGTGAACGTAAGGAGAATGTCATCGGCATAGGCCGAGAGAACCACCTCCACCCCCGGTCCTGGTAGCGCCAGGCCTGCCAACCGCCTCCTAAGAAGACACAGGAATGGCTCCACACAGACCGAGTACAACTGCCCAGACATGGGGCACCCCTGGCGTACCCCCCTCCCAAAGCGAATGGGAGCCAACAATGCACCGTTAATCTTCACGAGACACTCTGCTGCGGTGTACAAAAGCCGGACCCGGGCCACAAAATGCGGTCCAAAACCGAACGCTTGCAGTGTCCCGAAGAGGTACTCATGGTCCACCCTGTCAAAAGCCTTCTCCTGATCCAGGGATAGAAAGGCAGCTGACTGACCAGTGCCCTGGGCCAGATGGATCAGGTCCCTAACCAAATGGATGTTATCTTGGATGGACCGACCAGGGACTGTATAGGACTGGTCAGGGTGGATCATTTGGGATAGTATGGCGCCCAGGCGATTTGCCATTGCCCGTGCAAAAACTTTATACTCTGTACAGAGGAGAGAGACCGGGCGCCAGTTCTTCAACAGGCGGAGTTCGCCCTTCTTGGGTAGCAGGACAACGACTGCCCTGCGCCACGAGAGGGGCATCTCCCCGGTCGCCAGGCTCTCCCCCAGAACCTTCATGTAGTCACCCCCCAGGACATCCCAGAAGGCTCTAACAAACTCAACCGTCAGCCCATCCAGCCCAGGGGACTTACCCTTTCTGAGCTGGTGCAGGGCACCAGTCACCTCCTCCAATGATAAGGGGTCATCAAGCTGTTCAACCACCCCTCTATCTATAGTCGGTAGCCTCTCCCACAGAACCCGCTGAGCCTCTCCGCTGACACCATCCGCAGAGAACAGCGTTCCATAAAAGGACCGAACTAACGCACTAATCCCCTCTGGGTCTGTGACCGAGGAGCCATCGTCCGCGAGCAGCTCGACGAGCTGTTTGCGGGCTCCTCGCCCTTTCTCCAGAGAGAGGAAGAAAGGTGAAGCCCGGTCCAGATCATGCAGCATCTGGACTCGCGACCTCACGTAAGCACCTCGGGACCGCTCAAGCTGCAGGTCCCTCAGCGCTTCCTTCCTCTCCTGAAACTCTCCCCACTCACAGGAGTCTTCACCGACCCGGCCCAAGCGAGACTCTGCGTCGAGTAACTCCTTCTCGAGTCGCTCGACTGCCGCGTCCCGCCTTCTGGTCGACCCTCCCGTGTAGTCCTGACAGAAAAGACGGATGTGAGCTTTCCCCACATCCCACCACTGCTTAAGGGAAGGGAAGCCCCTCTGCCTCTCTCTCCACTTCACCCAGAACCGCCTAAAAGACTCCCGGAATCGGCGATCCTCCAGCAGCTGGTTATTAAAGTGCCAGTACGCGGACCCAGCCCGTGTGCGCGCTGGAATAAAATCCACTCGCACCAGGCAGTGGTCCGAACATGGCACCGTCCGCATAGAGGCCGCCGAGACCCGGGAGACATACGCTCTGGAGATGTACACACGGTCGATACGGGAACCACCCCCCTCAGACCTTCGCGAAAATGCGTTGGAATCAGGGTGGAGATTCCGCCACGCATCAACCAGCTCGAAAGATTCAATCACACCTCTCAACTTCTTCGCCACTGCAGGGGCACACTGAATACCAGAGCGATCTCGCGTCTCAAGGGTACAATTGAAATCCCCCCCAAGGAAGACACACTCTCCGCAATCAATGGTGCTCAGCAGAGCAGTCACCTCCTGAAGTAACCGCGCTTGCATCGTGCCGGTGCTGGGGGCGTACACGTTAATGAAATGTAACGGCACGCCATCCAGGATCACGGCCAGATAGAGCAAACGGCCTGGCACAACTTCCTGCACCTTCACAATCTCTGGCTGGAAAGTCGGGGCCAACAGGAAAGCCACCCCACTTGACTTTGTACTGAGGTGGCTCATGTAGACCCCCCCCTCCCACTCCAGGACCCAGGTGGGCTCATCACTAACAACAGTGTGCGTCTCTTGTAGAAAGCTCACTGCATACTTCCCCTCTCTGAGGACCGATAGATGGTGAAACCTACGAAGGTCCCCCCTTCCACCGTTTATATTTAGGCTAACTACTGTGAACTTGAACGCTCACTAGACTTTTTCCTCAAGCTCCTTGTGGGAGTGAAGCCCCGCTCTTTTAGGAGCTTCAAAAACTCCCCGAATTGACGCTTATCACAAGCACTTAGAGCATTATCCCTACTGTTAAGGATAGCACTAAGTGTCCGGATAGTTCCCCCCAGGTCTGACCACCGTTCGGTAGCTAGCTGGACTTTGTTCCTACTGTGCCGATGTTCATGCAAAAACTCTCGAATCTCAATGATGCCGGCCGCTCGAGCCACAGCACTGGAGTCCTGGCATTCTGCCAACCCACTGACACCTGAAGCAACATCTTCCTCCTCCCTGCACTCAAGGCCGTGGCCCAGATTTGGCAGACTGCCACTGGCTGCCAGCTCGCTCTCTTCACTGTGTAAGCTGGCTCCAACACCCTCCCCCCCCTCCGGCATGATCCCACCCCCGGGATCAATGTCGAGGGAGAGTCCTGACACCTCCAACAGCGATGAGCCGGCCAGTGTATGGCCAGGCTCCTGCACACTCTCCCCGCCCTCTACAACTGGGCCTGGGGAAGAACAAAAACAGGGCGCCCCCAGGGCCCGCGGTCCACCTTCACCCCCGGAATCTGACTGAGAGACATGACCCGCAACAGCCCCGTCCCCCTCCTCATCCAGGGAACCCACTCCCCCAGCATCACCCAGAGAGTCTCCATCCTCCACCACCAGGGGAGTACCCTCACTGGGGCCCACTGAAGGAGCCAGTGTTTCTGGACTCTCCCCTACTTCCTCAGTCTGTGGGGCAGCGCACCCCTCAGTCACTCTCATAGTTCTAATGAGGAGCATAGGCTGGGAAACCACCCCTACAACCGAGACCCCCCCTTCGGGTTGTCCCTGCTCGTCCTCCCTCCCAGGGGACACATTCCCAGGGCAGCCAACCCCAACCTCTTGTGAGATATCACCCTCTGAAGGCCCCTGGGACGAAAGGGCAACCCCCGGCCTAGAGGACACTAGTCGTGGATCACCATCCTCTACCGGAGTGGAGGGTCTCGGGGCAGGCAGCCCCCTGGCCTTATGCCCAGGGCCATCCTCTTCCTCACCAGACGCGCGCCTCCTCTTTACCCCCACGGCGGGCGGTGGTTTGGTGACCTCCATAAAGGAGGAGTCCTCCACCTCCACACCGCCAGCTTCCTCTCTTTCATCCCTTTGATCAGCCACCGCAGATCCCAACAGGAACTCCCCCGCCCCCTCCCGTACCTCCTCAGCTCCTTGCTGAGCCCCGCCAGGTGCCCCCTGGACCTCTCCGGGCCCAACAGGCACCCTTTGGGTGGTCTCAGGTGTGGGCGTGGGCCCATCCGTTTGCGATTGTTTCGCTTTAAGGTTTCTCGTTTTCCTCGTGGACTTCTTCCCCATCTGCACGTGCCATTCCCCCCCCTCCTCCTTGCCCTCCCCCTGCACCTCTCCGCCAAGCTCCGCCGCAGGTACAGGACATGGGGGTCGAGGGGCAGTGCTGCCCTGGGCCGCCAAAGTGGAACTGGCAGCCCCGGGTGGGCCAGCAGTGTCTCCCCGGGTCACCGAGGTGGAACTGGCAGCCCTGGGTGGGCCAGCAGTGTCTCCCCGGGTCACCGAGGTGGAACCGGCAGCCCTGGGTGGGCCAGCAGTGTTTTCCTGGGCTGCAGCGTTGGGATTTCTCGCAGCACCCCGGCCATTGGGACAATCCCTGCGGAAGTGCCCGAACTCTTTACACGCATGACACCGTGCTTCCCCCCAACTCCAATACACGCGGTATTGGAGCCCCGCATTCTTAACGACAAAACTTCCCTCCGCGCCCATCCCCAATCCTACTTCCATATACACCCGCCTCTTAAATGTATAGCTCCTTTGGAGACGAGTGCTGCTGCGCCAGGTCTGTTTAAGTCTAGTCAGCCTGGACCGCACCTCCCCAATCTCTGCCAGGTGTGGGCCAAGGAGCGCATCCCGGATGAAAGTGGGAACGTTGCGCAGGAGAACCGGTCGCACGGTGGACACCCATGGTTCCACCGGTACAAAGAGCCCCCTCACTATAAGCCCCTTCTCCAAAGCTAGGGCCACATCCTGCTGTTCCTTTAGGATGAACTGACATTTGCCCCATCCAACCTCAGCAGAGGCAATCTCGTCCTTCTTGAAGAGATCAAACAGGCTCTCCGCTAATTCCTCCTTGGACCACCGGTCCCCGGTTTGGACCGTGATCCCGTACTCGAGCCCCCCCAAGTTGACATAGGGCTCCTCCTCGAGTGACTCCGGAGCCGCAGCCGAAGCCACACCTGCGTAGCTCCGACCCTGACCCCGACCCCGAGCTGCTGCCATCCTGACAGGGGTACAGAACAACACCCGAAACAACAGCAGTCCTCGCACAAAAACGCTCTCAGAGTCAGTCTCAGTCTAAAGAGCGGCAGAAGCAGTTCTCTCCAGTCGAGCAAAGGAACACGCCCACGCTTATCCTCACCGCCGAGTGCAGCTTTTGGGGCTTTCTGAGGCCTTTCGAGCCCCTCCAGAATCTGCCAGATTTTGAAAAGTACCTTCACTTTGTTGAGCCCGAAGTCCCAGTCCGGGCACAATGTTATGGAAGCTGGATTGTGGAGCTAGAATCGCCACAAACACCACATCTTCCCAACTCCCAGTCTCCAGGTACGATTGGCAATCCGCCAGCCACTGCCGCTCCCACAGCTCTGCAGACAAGCGCTGGAGTTCCTCACTAACTGGAGAAATCCTTCGACAAAGGAAAGTTTCCGAAGTCCAACGTTCACTCAAACTTCGAACTCCCACTGCCTCTGTCCCTCTTCCTTCGACACACTCTTCAAAGGTTGCTTCAATCCTCTCAGCCACCGGAGCAGAGAGCAACACAACCTCTCTCTCTCTCTCTCTCTCTCTCTCTCTCTCTCTCTCTCTCTCTCTCTCTCTCTCTCTCTCTCTCTCTCTCTCTCTCTCTCTCTTTTTTTTTTTTTTTTTTTCTTTCAAAGACTTTATTCAGCACAATCACATGATACATCACATCAAAACCACACTCAGAGGTTACAAAACATCAGTTAATCATTATAATACAACATTGCCTTCATTATTTACAATGCTCTCAACCCCCCGTGGTGACCAGCGTTCACGGAAGGCCTCCATATTCCCCGTGATCACCGCGTGTTCCCTCTCTAGGGACACGCGCGCACGGACGTAGGCCCGGAAGAGGGGGAGGCAGCCGACTCTGGCAAGACCATCGACCGCCCGCTGCCTGGACCCACGAATGGCCATCTTGGCCAAGCCCAGGAGCAAACCGACAGGGAAATCCCACCCTCCTGACCGGCCCTCCCCACTCCCAGCCCCGAGCCCAAACACCAGGATCGTAGGACTGAAATGCAGCCAAAACTTGAGGAGCAACCCCTTCAGATACTCATACAGGGGCAGCAACCTCACACACTCCATGTACATGTGGAACACGGACTCTTCCTCGCCGCAGAAAATACAGGCGGCTGGCGTGTCCGTGAACCGGCTCAAAAATTTATTACACACATCGGCTCTGTGCAACACTCTCCACCCCAGGTCCCCGATGTAAAGGGGGAGGACACCCTTGTAGAGAGACCTCCACTGGGGACCGCCTCCGCCATCAGGTGGTAACACGGATCGCCACGGCGTATCCGGACGGAAGACGAAGGCGAGGAGGTGCAGAGTGTGCAGGAGCATCCTATACAGTAAACGTCTGCCTGCATCACGGAACGGCACGCTGGGCATCTGGGAGAGGCGGCTCAAGTTGTGTGGGGCCGGCTCCCGGGAAATATTCCGGAGCCTGGGCCCGATGAGCAGTTCCGGCGGAGCGGGGGTAAGCTCGGCCGGAATCACTCCAAGCTCACGCCGCTCCCCAACACCCCCCGTGACAGCGTGAGGACTGGCCCCCACCACAGCCACATCACCCCCCTCCCCCTGAGGAGCAACGCGCTGACTGAAGATGACCAAATTCCTCACTCTCAACACATCGCGGTAAAAGCTTGGCATGTCCCGTGTGGCGGGTCGGCTGATGCCCGCCACCGGGAGCCGCCAAACCCCCCTTAGGCACTGGCCCTGGCGGAAAAAATACGTGGCCAGAGCGTGCCACCTGGGAGGGTGCTCCGCGTACACGTACCTCCGCAGAGTCCTGAGACGGAGAGCCGCCACCTGGGTACGCACGCATACCAAGGACTGGCCACCCTCCTCTAGCGGGAGACTCAGGACTGCGGCTGAGACCCAGTGTTTCCTCCCTCCCCAAAAGAAATCCACTAACCTCTTCTGTACAGCATTTACAAAGGTAGAGGGCGGGACAAGAGTGGCGAGCCGGTACCATAACATTGAGGCCACCAGCTGGTTTATGACCAGCACCCTACCCTGGAAAGAAATAACCCTAAGCAAGCCTGACCAGCGTCCCAGCCGGGCGACGACTTTCGTCTCTAGCTCCTGCCAGTTCGCCGGCCAAGCATCCTCAGTGGGACTCAGGTAGATCCCCAGGTAGAGGAGGTGCGTGGTACTCCACGCATAATCCTTCATCTCTTCCGGCAGGGAGTCCACCTGCCACTGGCCCACTAGAAGTCCGGAGCACTTACTCCAGTTGATCCTAGCGGACGAAGCAGCTGAGAACACCTGCTGGCATTCGTGCATCCTCCGCAGGTCAACAGGATCAGTGAACGTAAGGAGAATGTCATCGGCATAGGCCGAGAGAACCACCTCCACCCCCGGTCCTGGTAGCGCCAGGCCTGCCAACCGCCTCCTAAGAAGACACAGGAATGGCTCCACACAGACCGAGTACAACTGCCCAGACATGGGGCACCCCTGGCGTACCCCCCTCCCAAAGCGAATGGGAGCCAACAATGCACCGTTAATCTTCACGAGACACTCTGCTGTGGTGTACAAAAGCCGGACCCGGGCCACAAAATGCGGTCCAAAACCGAACGCTTGCAGTGTCCCGAAGAGGTAATCATGGTCCACCCTGTCAAAAGCCTTCTCCTGATCCAGGGATAGATAGGCAGCTGACTGACCAGTGCCCTGGGCCAGATGGATCAGGTCCCTAACCAAATGGATGTTATCTTGGATGGACCGACCAGGGACTGTATAGGACTGGTCAGGGTGGATCATTTGGGATAGTATGGCGCCCAGGCGATTTGCCATTGCCCGTGCAAAAACTTTATACTCTGTACAGAGGAGAGAGACCGGGCGCCAGTTCTTCAACAGGCGGAGTTCGCCCTTCTTGGGTAGCAGGACAACGACTGCCCTGCGCCACGAGAGGGGCATCTCCCCGGTCGCCAGGCTCTCCCCCAGAACCTTCATGTAGTCACCCCCCAGGACATCCCAGAAGGCTCTAACAAACTCAACCGTCAGCCCATCCAGCCCAGGGGACTTACCCTTTCTGAGCTGGTGCAGGGCACCAGTCACCTCCTCCAATGATAAGGGGTCATCAAGCTGTTCAACCACCCCTCTATCTATAGTCGGTAGCCTCTCCCACAGAACCCGCTGAGCCTCTCCGCTGACACCATCCGCAGAGAACAGCGTTCCATAAAAGGACCGAACTAACGCACTAATCCCCTCTGGGTCTGTGACCGAGGAGCCATCGTCCGCGAGCAGCTCGACGAGCTGTTTGCGGGCTCCTCGCCCTTTCTCCAGAGAGAGGAAGAAAGGTGAAGCCCGGTCCAGATCATGCAGCATCTGGACTCGCGACCTCACGTAAGCACCTCGGGACCGCTCAAGCTGCAGGTCCCTCAGCGCTTCCTTCCTCTCCTGAAACTCTCCCCACTCACAGGAGTCTTCACCGACCCGGCCCAAGCGAGACTCTGCGTCGAGTAACTCCTTCTCGAGTCGCTCGACTGCCGCGTCCCGCCTTCTGGTCGACCCTCCCGTGTAGTCCTGACAGAAAAGACGGATGTGAGCTTTCCCCACATCCCACCACTGCTTAAGGGAAGGGAAGCCCCTCTGCCTCTCTCTCCACTTCACCCAGAACCGCCTAAAAGACTCCCGGAATCGGCGATCCTCCAGCAGCTGGTTATTAAAGTGCCAGTACGCGGACCCAGCCCGTGTGCGCGCTGGAATAAAATCCACTCGCACCAGGCAGTGGTCCGAACATGGCACCGTCCGCATAGAGGCCGCCGAGACCCGGGAGACATACGCTCTGGAGATGTACACACGGTCGATACGGGAACCACCCCCCTCAGACCTTCGCGAAAATGCGTTGGAATCAGGGTGGAGATTCCGCCACGCATCAACCAGCTCGAAAGATTCAATCACACCTCTCAACTTCTTCGCCACTGCAGGGGCACACTGAATACCAGAGCGATCTCGCGTCTCAAGGGTACAATTGAAATCCCCCCCAAGGAAGACACACTCTCCGCAATCAATGGTGCTCAGCAGAGCAGTCACCTCCTGAAGTAACCGCGCTTGCATCGTGCCGGTGCTGGGGGCGTACACGTTAATGAAATGTAACGGCACGCCATCCAGGATCACGGCCAGATAGAGCAAACGGCCTGGCACAACTTCCTGCACCTTCACAATCTCTGGCTGGAAAGTCGGGGCCAACAGGAAAGCCACCCCACTTGACTTTGTACTGAGGTGGCTCATGTAGACCCCCCCCTCCCACTCCAGGACCCAGGTGGGCTCATCACTAACAACAGTGTGCGTCTCTTGTAGAAAGCTCACTGCATACTTCCCCTCTCTGAGGACCGATAGATGGTGAAACCTACGAAGGTCCCCCCTTCCACCGTTTATATTTAGGCTAACTACTGTGAACTTGAACGCTCACAAGACTTATTCCTCAAGCTCCTTGTGGGAGTGAAGCCCCGCTCTTTTAGGAGCTTCAAAAACTCCCCGAATTGACGCTTATCACAAGCACTTAGAGCATTATCCCTACTGTTAAGGATAGCACTAAGTGTCCGGATAGTTCCCCCCAGGTCTGACCACCGTTCGGTAGCTAGCTGGACTTTGTTCCTACTGTGCCGATGTTCATGCAAAAACTCTCGAATCTCAATGATGCCGGCCGCTCGAGCCACAGCACTGGAGTCCTGGCATTCTGCCAACCCACTGACACCTGAAGCAACATCTTCCTCCTCCCTGCACTCAAGGTCGTGGCCCAGATTTGGCAGACTGCCACTGGCTGCCAGCTCGCTCTCTTCACTGTGTAAGCTGGCTCCAACACCCTCCCCCCCCTCCGGCATGATCCCACCCCCGGGATCAATGTCGAGGGAGAGTCCTGACACCTCCAACAGCGATGAGCCGGCCAGTGTATGGCCAGGCTCCTGCACACTCTCCCCGCCCTCTACAACTGGGCCTGGGGAAGAACAAAAACAGGGCGCCCCCAGGGCCCGCGGTCCACCTTCACCCCCGGAATCTGACTGAGAGACATGACCCGCAACAGCCCCGTCCCCCTCCTCATCCAGGGAACCCACTCCCCCAGCATCACCCAGAGAGTCTCCATCCTCCACCACCAGGGGAGTACCCTCACTGGGGCCCACTGAGGGAGCCAGTGTTTCTGGACTCTCCCCTACTTCCTCAGTCTGTGGGGCAGCGCACCCCTCAGTCACTCTCATAGTTCTAATGAGGAGCATAGGCTGGGAAACCACCCCTACAACCGAGACCCCCCCTTCGGGTTGTCCCTGCTCGTCCTCCCTCCCAGGGGACACATTCCCAGGGCAGCCAACCCCAACCTCTTGTGAGATATCACCCTCTGAAGGCCCCTGGGACGAAAGGGCAACCCCCGGCCTAGAGGACACTAGTCGTGGATCACCATCCTCTACCGGAGTGGAGGGTCTCGGGGCAGGCAGCCCCCTGGCCTTATGCCCAGGGCCATCCTCTTCCTCACCAGACGCGCGCCTCCTCTTTACCCCCACGGCGGGCGGTGGTTTGGTGACCTCCATAAAGGAGGAGTCCTCCACCTCCACACCGCCAGCTTCCTCTCTTTCATCCCTTTGATCAGCCACCGCAGATCCCAACAGGAACTCCCCCGCCCCCTCCCGTACCTCCTCAGCTCCTTGCTGAGCCCCGCCAGGTGCCCCCTGGACCTCTCCGGGCCCAACAGGCACCCTTTGGGTGGGCTCAGGTGTGGGCGTGGGCCCATCCGTTTGCGATTGTTTCGCTTTAAGGTTTCTCGTTTTCCTCGTGGACTTCTTCCCCATCTGCACGTGCCATTCCCCCCCCTCCTCCTTGCCCTCCCCCTGCACCTCTCCGCCAAGCTCCGCCGCAGGTACAGGACATGGGGGTCGAGGGGCAGTGCTGCCCTGGGCCGCCAAAGTGGAACTGGCAGCCCCGGGTGGGCCAGCAGTGTCTCCCCGGGTCACCGAGGTGGAACTGGCAGCCCTGGGTGGGCCAGCAGTGTCTCCCCGGGTCACCGAGGTGGAACTGGCAGCCCCGGGTGGGCCAGCAGTGTTTTCCTGGGCTGCAGCGTTGGGATTTCTCGCAGCACCCCGGCCATTGGGACAATCCCTGCGGAAGTGCCCGAACTCTTTACACGCATGACACCGTGCTTCCCCCCAACTCCAATACACGCGGTATTGGAGCCCCGCATTCTTAACGACAAAACTTCCCTCCGCGCCCATCCCTAACCCTACTTCCATATACACCCGCCTCTTAAATGTATAGCTCCTTTGGAGACGAGTGCTGCTGCGCCAGGTCTGTTTAAGCCTAGTCAGCCTGGACCGTACCTCCCCAATCTCTGCCAGGTGTGGGCCAAGGAGCGCATCCCGGATGAAAGTGGGAACGTTGCGCAGGAGAACCGGTCGCACGGTGGACACCCATGGTTCCACTGGTACAAAGAGCCCCCTCACTATAAGCCCCTTCTCCAAAGCTAGGGCCACATCCTGCTGTTCCTTTAGGATGAACTGACATTTGCCCCATCCAACCTCAGCAGAGGCAATCTCGTCCTTCTTGAAGAGATCAAACAGGCTCTCCGCTAATTCCTCCTTGGACCACCGGTCCCCGGTTTGGACCGTGATCCCGTACTCGAGCCCCCCCAAGTTGACATAGGGCTCCTCCTCGAGTGACTCCGGAGCCGCAGCCGAAGCCACACCTGCGTAGCTCCGACCCTGACCCCGACCCCGAGCTGCTGCCATCCTGACAGGGGTACAGAACAACACCCGAAACAACAGCAGTCCTCGCACAAAAACGCTCTCAGAGTCAGTCTCAGTCTAAAGAGCGGCAGAAGCAGTTCTCTCCAGTCGAGCAAAGGAACACGCCCACGCTTATCCTCACCGCCGAGTGCAGCTTTTGGGGCTTTCTGAGGCCTTTCGAGCCCCTCCGGAATCTGCCAGATTTTGCAAAGTACCTTCACTTTGTTGAGCCCGAAGTCCCAGTCCGGGCACAATGTTATGGAAGCTGGATTGTGGAGCTAGAATCGCCACAAACACCACATCTTCCCAACTCCCAGTCTCCAGGTACGATTGGCAATCCGCCAGCCACTGCCGCTCCCACAGCTCTGCAGACAAGCGCTGGAGTTCCTCACTAAATGGAGAAATCCTTCGACAAAGGAAAGTTTCCGAAGTCCAACGTTCACTCAAACTTCGAACTCCCACTGCCTCTGTCCCTCTTCTTTCGACACACTCTTCAAAGGTTGCTTCAATCCTCTCAGCCACCGGAGCAGAGAGCAACACAACCTCTCTCTCTCTCTCTCTCTCTCTCTCTGTCTCAATAAAAACATCTAATTGCTTCTTGAACCCATTTATACAGTCCACCATGGTGCCTTTCCTCAGTAATTTATTTCACAGCTGCCTTATCTTTTGTGTGTGTACACAGTATGTTCTGCCTGACTTCTACTCTTGCTAATTTGTAACTTGCGTTCCCCAGCACTTGAACCATTCAACAGTGTGGAACCATTTGCTTTTGACCATCCTTCCCTTTATTATCTTTACCAGTGGTCGTTGCAGACCAACAGCATTGATGAATATACATTTTGTTTTTTAGAAGGCACTAGTGTCAGCAGTTGGGAGCTCGGCTTGGCTTTGTAAACCAATGTTGCAGGGTTAAATTACCCAACTTGCAATGGAGATGGTGCAGGGGTGATTCATCGTGGTGCTGCCTGCAAAGCTGCATGGAGCATTAAACGTGAGGTTATCCACTTTGGTGGTAAGAACAGGAAGGCAGATTATTATCTGAATGGTGTCCTTGTTCATCAGTCGCTGAAAGTAAGCATGCAGGTACAACAGGCAGTGAAGAAAGCTAATGGCATGTTGTTCTTCATGACAAGAGGAGTTGACTATAGGAGCAAAGACGTCCTTCTGTAGTTGTACAGGGTTCTAGTGAGACTGCACCTGGAGTACTGTGTGCAGTTTTGGTCTCCAAATTTGAGGAAGGACATTCTTGCTATTGAGGGCGTGCAGCGTAGGTTCATCTGGTTAATTCCCAGAATGTCAGGACTGTTGTACGTTGAAAGACTGGAGCGACTAGGCTTGTATACACTGGAATTTAGAAGGATGAGAGGGGATCTTTTTGAAACATATAAGATTATTAAGGGATTGGACACGGTAGAGGCAGGAAACATGTTCCCAATGTTGGGGGAGTCCAGAACCAGGGGCCGCAGTTTAAGAATAAGGGGTAGGTCATTTAGAACAGAGATGAGGAAAAACTTTTTCACTCAGAGAGTTGTAAATCTGTGGAACTCTGCCTCCGAAGGCAGTGGAGGCCAATTCTCTGGATGCTTTCAAGCGAGAGTTAGATAGAGGTCTTAATGATAGCGGAATCAGGGGATAATGGGAGAGGGCCGGAACGGGGTACTGATTGTGGATGATCAGCCATGATCACATTGAATATCACACGGTGCTGGCTCAAAGGGCCGAATGGCCTACTCCTTTATCTATTGTCTATTGTCTATTGTCTATTTCAATGATAAAGAGAGATTGGATAAACCATGTTTCTTTTTCCTCGAGCAGAGAAGGCTGAGGGGTAAAGGATTTTAAATTATGAGGGATAGATAAGATAGATGGTATAACAAATTTCCCCATGGCGGTAGACACAAAATGCTGGAGTAACTCAGCGGGTCAGGTAGCATCTCTGGGGAAAAGGAGCAGATGACATTTCTGGTCGGGACCTTTCTTCGGACCTGACCTGAAATGTCACCTACTCCTTTTCTCCAGAGATACTGCCTGACCCGCTGAGATATTCCAGCACTTTGTGTCTATCTTCAGTGTAAACCAGGATCTGCAGTTCCTTCCTACACATTTTGAATATGCTCTAAATATGATTTTTTTTTAGTTTGTAGGAAAATATTAATTGTCATTTTGGACAGGTACAAAATACAAAAGGATTAGCAGGTCAAGGGACAAACACGTGTAAATGGAACTAGCTTGGATGGGGTATCTTGGTTGGCATGGACAGGTTGGGCCGAATGGCCTGTTTCTGTGCTCTATGGCTTTATTTCCTCTGCTAATGTACATACCTCAAAGCGACAAGTTTGTACGTTCTCCTTGTGACTGCATGGGTTTACTCCGGGATCATCGGTTTCCTCCGGGATCATCGGTTTCCTCCTACACTCCAAAGACATACAGGTTGATAGGTTAATTGGCTTGGCATAAGTGCAAGTTGTCCCTAGTGTGTGTAGGATAGTGTTAATGTGAGGGCATGGCTGGTCGGCGCAGACCCGGTGGGCCGAAGGCCCTGTTTCCGCGCTGTATCTCTAAACTAAACTAATGTTACAATCTAGAGTGTAGCTAAGAGATTTGATTGTTTACATGTTAAATGATCGGTAGATGTGTCTCAATGGGAAATCTAAAAGGTGGAAGTGGCAAAATGGAGGAGTGAATCTGTGGGATAAACCACTTGTCCGTATGTTGCCCTTGCAAGATCTTTGTCCTCCTCCTGCAGCCTGCAATCACTTATCACCCCGAGAGTTGTGAATCTGTGGAATTCTCTGCCACAGAAGGCAGTGGAGGCCAATTCACCGGATGTATTCATGAGAGAGTTGGATCTAGCTCTTAGGGGTAACAGAATCAAGGGATACGGGGAGAAAGCAGGAACGGGGAACTGATTATGGATGATCAGCGATGGTCATATTGAATGGCGGTGCTGGGTCGAAGGGCCGAATGGCCTACACCTGCACCTGTTTTCCATATTGCGGAATTATGGAATAACCTGGTGTTCCTGGAATATAATTACCTGTGAGTGTGGACAAGACTGTGTGAATATGGAAAGAGGGAGAAGATGGGGTGGGGGCATTGTGACCTGTGTAATGGAGAAATGCTCTGAACAGCGGGAACACAGAGAGGAAGGTTGGATCAATGCAGCATCTTTGCAAAGCTTTCCCTTGATCCAATTAATTTGATCAAGATTTGAAGGATTTATTCGGCAAGAGGCATTTGACGGTGAATAAAACCACAGGTTTTATTTAACAAATAGGCCTGGATGACTTCCTGTAGAGAGTAACAAATATCTACGCAGGCAAACACACTGAGCACTTAATTTATCCTCCACCAAGTAATTTTATCCAAGACATTCATTATTTCACCTTCCAAGCCAGGTTTGAGCCTATTTATTCTTCCAGGGTGCACAGAGACTGCAGATGCTGGAGTCTAGAGGGAAAAGCTAAATGCTGGAGGAGCTCGGTGGATCAGTGGAGGCAGAGAAATGGTCACGACCACGCACCAGAGCTCAGTGCAGGACTCCGAGCAGGGTCCCGACCTGAAACCTCAACCATTTCTTGGCCTCTGCAGATGTTGCTTGGCCCTTTGAGTTCCTCCAGCTGCTTTTTAAAAATTCTTCCTGGGTATCTATCCTTTGATTTTAAAAAAATCAATGGGCAGCACAGTGGTGCAGCGCTAGAGTTACTGCCTTAGAGCTCCCAAGACCCGGGTCTGATCCTGACTACAGGTGCTGTCTGTACGGAGTTTATACGTTCTCTCCGTGACTGCATGGGTTTTCTCTGGGTGCTACGGTTACCTCCCACACTCCAAAGACATACAGGTTTGCAGGTTAATTGGCTTCGGAAGTTGTACAATTGTCCCTAGTGTGTAGGATAGTATTAGTGGACGGGTGATCGCTGGTCGGCATGGACTCGGTGGGCTGAAGGGCCCATTTCCGCACTGTTTCTCTAAAGTCTAGCGTCTAAAGTCATGTTTCATGTATCTTGTGTTTTATGACTGTTGTCAGACCAATTTCCCACCTGAGATAAATAAAGTTCTATCGTATCGTACCGTATCATAAATCTTCTCACTTTCCTTTTTATTTATTCATCGGCAATGGGTGCCATTGGTAAGGTCAACATTCATTACCCGTCTTCACCTGCCCTGCCCTGCCACACAGTTGCTTATTCAACTATTTTGGTGGTTGTAGCGCAGCGGTAGAGTTGCTGCTTTACAGCGAATGCAGCGCCGGAGACTCAGGTTCGATCCTGACTACGGGTGCTGCACTGTAAGGAGTTTGTACGTTCTCCCCGTGACCTGCGTGGGTTTACTCCGAGATCTTTGGTTTCCTCCCACACTCCAAAGACGTACAGGTATGTAGGTTAATTGGCTGGGTAAAATGTAAAAAATTGTCCCTAGTGGGTGTAGGATAGTGTTAATGTACGGGGATCACTGGGCGGCACGGACTTGGAGGGCCGAAAAGGCCTGTTTCCGGCTGTATGTATATGATATGATATGATGATATTGTGTTGCTTTGGAGTCACTTATCAACGTGCTTGGACAGCAATCTTCTTTCATGTTGGTGAACCGGAGTACGTGTAGGAAGGGGATTTATATCATCTGGTTACCTTTAAGATGTGCAGCACGGTGGGATATGCTACAGGGGGGGGTGCATGATACACAGTGGGTAGCATTTCAGCTCCCCAAAGAGATCACAGAGAGTGGTGGACACTACCCGGTCCACCATCAAAGGGATCTACAGTAGGCACTGCATCAAAAAGGTGGCCAGCATCATCAAAGACGCACACCATCCTGGCCACGTTCTCACCTCATCAGGATCGGCCATAGGGAAGAAGATACAGGAGTCTGGAAACCATGTCCACCAGATTCAAGAACAGCTTCTTCCCAACCAACACCAGGCTCTTGAACACTGCACAACACTAACCTCGGCTATGAATTTCTATGGGCTGTTTTCTGTCTTTGGTTGTTTTTTGAGCGGGTATCGTGGCTATTAATTTATTGATTTTTTTTGTTTATTATGTAATATCTGTGTGTATTGTGTTTACAGGACTGCTAAACTACTGCAAGTAAGAATTTAATTGTTCTGTTGTCGGTACAGACGACAATGTAACCTTCTTGAATTTTGACTTGACACTTGACACCGCAGCTTGCTGCTGCCTGTGTGGAGTTTGCAGACTCTCCCTGTTACTACATGGGTACTGTGATCACTCCCATTTCCCAAAGGTGTGCTGGTAGATTTGTTGGCTGCTGTAAATTTTGCCAAGCGTAAACAGAAGGCAGAGAGGTAGGAGATGTTGAGACAGAATGGGTGAAGGGGAAGTAGATGAAGGACTGATGGGAATATCCTGTGACCTGCCATGCACTCTGTATGCAGAATGGACTCCTAATAAAGGGCCTGTCCCACTTAGGCGATTTTTTTAGGCTACTGCCCTCGACAAGCTACGACCCGCTACGACCCTGTTGGCGACAACTGAAGACAATTCACGTCCTTTTGGCCTACGGTTTTGGCAGCTGGAGGAACTCAAAGGGCCAAGCAACATCTGCAGAGGCCAAGAAATGGTCGAGGTTTTAGGTCGGGACCCTGCTCGGAGTCCTGCACTGAGCTCTGGTGCGTGGTCGTGACCATTTCTCTACCTCCAATGATCCACCGAGCTCCTCCAGCATTTAGCTTTTCCCTCTAGACTCCAGCATCTGCAGTCTTTGTGCACCCGGGAAGAATAAACAGGCTCAAACCTGGCTTGGAAGGTGAAATAATGAATGTCTGGGATAAAAGTACTTGATGGAGGCTAAATTAAGTGCTCAGTGTGTTTGCCTGTGTAGATATTTGTTACTCTCTACAGGCCTGTTTGTTAAACAAAACCTGTGGTGTTATTCACCGTCGGCGGTTGACGTAGGTAGTCGCCGATGGAATTCACCGACGTCACCAGGCGCCAACCTACGTCACCAGGCGCCAACCTACGACAGCACCCACGCCAGGAGACGTCAAGCTACGCTCATTGGCGTCAAACACACTGTCGCCGAAAAATGTTCAACATTCTGAAAATCCAGCGGCGACCAGAAAGACGCTACGACTCTTTGGAGATGACTCACGACCGTACAGGCGACACCCCGGCGACCGTGTGGCAACAGCCTAGACGCCTGTAGCCGCTTAAAACAATCGCCTAAATGGTCCTGGGGTTTAAGTCTTAAGAAAACATGATACCGGCTTTTTATTCGAAAAATAATGTTAATTGAATTTACTTTTCTCGCTTGCCTTGTTGAAATTGCCTTCTCATGAATCGGATCATTAGTCCCAGCCCCTGGATCACCTCGTGGTTTCGAGTGTTTAGAGATGTAGCAAGGCAACAGGCCTTTCAGCCAACTGAGTCTGCGCCGACCATCTATCACCCACCCGTTCACACGAGTTCTTTGAAGTCCCGCCATCGCATCCACTCCCTACGCACCAGGAACAATTTACAGAGGGCCGATCAACCTGCAAAGACGCACGTCTTTGGGATGTGGGATGAGACCGAAGCACCCGGACGCAACCCACACGGTCACAAGGAGAACATGCAAGCTCCACACAGACAGCGCCCGAGGTCAGGATCGAACCCAGGACGCTGGCGCTGTGAGGCAGTGGGCTCTACCTGCTGTGCCACTCTGCCGCCCACTGTGAAACCATAAAGCAAACCACAACCTTGGCTTGAAATGACTGATGGCTGGGAATGAAATACAGGCTGGGGGTATAATTCAAGAATTTGATTATTTATGCCTTGATTGATAGAGAGTTGGGAGGAAATGTTTTTATGGGATGTATACATGTAGAATAAATATATTTGGATTGAGCCATTGGCTAGAGTCTAATCAAAACCTTGGATGGTTTATATACAAGACACATTGATGTTACTTACATAAACCTCCCAGTGTGACTCCAGCCTTGCCTTTCATTCAGGCCTGCTGCAGTGGGTATGTGCAGGGGGAGGAATTCATTAACAAGCTTTAACTTCCAGAAGCCAGCAGGGTCTCAACGAACACTGTTTAAAATGGGAGGTAAAAAAAACCCCCACTAAAACTCCCCAGTAAAACCTGTTAGAACTGCCAAGAGCTCTCTTTATTTCACGGAAGTGAATGATTTCTCTCCTCCCCAGTGGAAAATAAAAATGGAAATTGCCGCAAGTGAGTTATAGCCTGACAGTGCGGGTGGGACCCTGCACTCTTACATTCATCAGCCAGCACCAGTTTGGCATTGGCTGAACTCTGCATCTCTCTCAAGAATCCCAGACACTCAGAATGAAATATACTTATCTCAGCAACTCTGAAACCAACGCTGCATTGGATTACAGAGAAAAATGTAGAAACGAGGAACTGCAGACGCTGGTTTACCACAACAAAAAAAAGACACAAAGTGCTGGAGTAACTCAGCGGGTCAGGCGGCATCTCCTGAGAACATTGACAGGTGACGTTTCGGGTCGGGACCCTTTTTCAGGCTGATTGTACGGGGAGGGGGGGGGAGAGAAAGCTGGAAGAGAGGAAGGGCAGGACAAAGCGTGGCAGGTAATAGGTTGATACAGGTGAGGGAGGATGTTAGAGAGGCAGATGGTCGGGTCAATGATCAGCGCAGGTATTTTACCTCAGTGGTTTAATTCAGTTTACTGTCACGTTTACTGAGGTACAGTGCAAAGTTGTTTTGTTGCATGCTTTGCAGCGACAAGACTGCACATGATTACAGACTAGCTGTCCACAGTGTACAGATACACGATAAAGGGACAAGCAGTGTTTGTTTATGGATGTAGATGCAGGTGATAGATAACTGCGTGGATGTAATGTGTTGACTGTGTGGCCTATTGAGGGTTTTAATTGATTAGTCATCCCTTTTATTTTTAGACGCTCTAATAGCTATAATTGCAAGCTGATATGGGAACTGTAACCAATGTGGAGTTGCAGCGTGTGAAATTGTTAAACCTGGCATTTCAGCAAACAGGTGTTGGATTCCTTCCGCATCCATGCTGAGACTCTTTTATCCGCTCCGACTGTACGCCAGGTGTGTGACTCAATCTCACCTCATGCTCAAGCATTTGCCCATCTTCCAGCTCCAGCCTGCACGTATTGCTCAGTCCAAGATCAAGCCTGAATGTTTGATTCCCTCCCGATCGTGCCAAGGAGTTTTGACTGAAGTCCAGTTCATGCCGGCATGGATTCAACCACAACTCAAATCAGGTTGTCTGACAAATTCGCAACACAGCCCCGCTGCTTGGCTCTCTCCAGTCTCCTACCGAAGTCTCCCGCCTGTTCTGAAGAAAGGTCGCAACCTGAAATGTCACCTATCCTTGTCCTCCAGGTAACTCAGCCTGACCCACAGAGTTACTGCAGCACTTTGTGTTCTGTGCAACTGCAGTTCCTTGTGTCTACTCTTTGACATATCTCCTGGCCACACTGAGCAGTTTGATTCACTCCATTGTTGTTCTGAATTATCTGGCTCATTCCCAGATCTTGTTGGGTTTTTTGAACTTCACCAAACTCACTTTAGCTCTCTCAGTCTTTGCAAAGTTTAGCTTAGTTTAGTTTAGTTTAGTTTATCGTTACGTGCACCAAGGTACAGTGAAAAGCTTGTATTGCGTGCTAACCAGTCAATGGTACATGATTACAATCAAGCCATCCACAATGTACAGATACATGATAAAGGGAATAACATCTACTGCAAGATAAAGTCCAATTAAAGATAGTCTGAGGGTCTTCAATGAGGTAGATGGTAGGTCAGGACCCCTCTCTAGTTGTGGTAGGATGGTTCAGTTGCCTGATAACAGCTGGGAAGAAACTGTCCCTGAATGGGCAGGTGTGCGTTTTCACACTTCACTACCACTTGCCTGATGGGAGAGGGGAGAAGAGGGAGTGACCGGGTGGGTGAGACTGGTCCTTGATTATGCTGGTGGCCTTGCTGAGGCAGCGTGAGGTGTAAAAGGAGTCAATGGGAGGGAGGTTGCTTTGCGTGGTGGTCCCGCCCGCGTCCACAACTCTGCAAAGTTGTCCCACGTCGCGAAGTTGGATGTGACTTTGGATGTAGTGTCTGTCACGGTGATTTAGAGTTGCTTATCTGCACGGTGTTATAATGTTCCCGAGCTGAAACCACCGAGCCACACAACATAGGCCTGGGATTTATAGAGTCCTGAAATTAAGCTGTAATGTGTTATTGAGAGACAGCTCTCCCCTGGGAAAGCTATCATAAAAAATGGAACTGCCTCTTCAACATTGTTTGCTCGCGCCTGTATCTCTGAGCAGGTAGCAGTGTTGATACGCTGCTCTCATGGTCAGTGTCAATTTCCCACAGTCTTTATCTGCTTATCAGGGCGTACACTTGTACGTGATGTGAAGCATTTTGCAGTAGATTGCATTCCCCTGTTCTGCACCTACCAGGTCTCCCATACAGTTTTACACACTTTATTCCGACGCGCGCGCACACACACACACACACACACACACACACACTTAAGAGGAGCAGATAGTGCAATACAAACATCATTTTGCCAGATTTGCATAATGGAAGACATTTATATTGCCAGTAACATGACGGATTTGTTATGTTTGAGAAGTTCTAAGCATTGCGTTCCCAAGGCTGCATTCAAGCTGTGATTTCAATGTTAACTTCAGCTGACACTGGGCTATTGTTTTATAGTTCGGCTGGGTTTGATGCCTGCAAAAACAAAGGGGTCATCACATGTGTAAGAATATTTTGGAAGCTGAAAAATAAATCATGTCCAACAAATGAGACGTTTTTACACAGGTTTACCTCCACCTTTGCCAATGTTCTCACCACATCCTCAGTGCTTCCATCTCTACAAGGATGCAGCTAATTGTTTTTTTAATCCAAATTATGTGGTTTACTTTAACCTAACTTGTTTTCTGGTAACACCCATCAAAGCCACTGCTTAGAGTCATAAAGAGTCATGCAGCACAGAAACAGGCCCTGTGGCCCAACTCGACCATGCCAACAAAGATGCCGTATCTGCCTACGTTTGGCCCATCTCCCTCTAACCCTCCTATCCATATATCTTTTAATTGTTGTTATAGTACTTGGCTCAATTACCTCCTCTGGAAGCTCGTTCCTTGTACCAACCACCCACTGTGTAATAAAGTTACCCTTCAAGTTCCGATTAAATCTTTTCCATCTCACCTTAAACCTATGTCCTCTGGTACTCGATTCCCCTACTCTGAGTAAAAGACTACTGTGCCTGCACCTTATCTATTCTCTCATGATCTTACACGCCTCTATAAGATCACCCCTCATCCTCCTGCGCTCCAAATAATATTGTCCTAGGACACAAAGTGCTGGAGTAACTCAGCTGGTCAGGCGGCATCTCTGGAGAATATGGATAGATGACGTTTCAGCTTGGGACCCTTCTTCAGACAAAGGTTCCCGACCTGAAACGTCATCTATCCATGTTCTCCGGAGATGCTGCCTGATCCGCTGAGTTACTCCGGCACTTTGTGTCCTTTTGTGCAAACCAGCACCTGCAGTTCCTACTTTCTACATTCTGAAAAACGTCCTAGTCTGCCTTTCTGGTGTCTTTGCCTTTATGTTGCACCTTGTGTAAATGGATCCCAAACTGTCACAGAAAAAAAACAAAAGCAGATGGACTCTTGACACTTGAAGTTAGAGGGGCAATAAAAGATGGACCGGGGGGGGGGGGGGGGGGGTTAAGGGGAAAAGAAGGGAGGGAGAAAGGGGATATTGTGGGAATTGGGTTGCATGGCTGAAGACTGTTTCCTGAAATGGTGGACTGAAGGGAGGAAGTTGGCATGGGTGAGTCAGATGAAATGGAAGGTCCATATCCCTTCACTTAAACACTTCCTTCAACTCCCAACGTCCCAATGTTTAAACTGAGTTGAATGAGGTTTGAATCTCCCACTGTGGTTAACCTTATGCCATGATATTCCCCCAATGGTTTCGGGAACAGGTTCTGCGTGGTTTACTCCCAAGTGATACCAAGTGCCAAAGGCAGCAATGGTACAACTTCATGACTATGCCAACATAACTATGTACCCTGTTTTGTTGTCTACCTAACTATGTACCCTGGTTGGTTTACTTCCCGGAAGACCCAGTAGTTTCATCTGTTAGAACTCACTCGCCCATTTCTAATCTACGAGGCATCTTATTCAAAAGAAGACATGCAGGCATCCATTCAAAAGCAATTGACGGTGTCACAAGTAATGAAGAGGACCAGGATGGAAATTTGCTCGGGTTGTGTGGGCAGGACATGCGATAAACTAAAGTACGCATCGTTGGATTCGACATCTAATATTCAGTTCCACTTTAGTTAATGGAACAGTATTTCAGGAACAGAGATCAGCAGGCATTTGTCGGTGTGTGGCACGTTGAACAGATCAACAGAGGATGGATTCTTACCCGAATACTTTCCATTTGGCTCCAAGGAATATCACCCAGTGATTAGAGCATGAAATAGGGTTAGTGAGCAAGGGGAGAGGGTGTCAAAGGACAACCGCCCAATGCAAATAATAACCATGCAACTGCATGAAGAATGGAGACTGTCACTCCCACATTGGTCCCTTCAGCCACAAGCGACGCTGCTGTAGCCGAGGTGTGGAGCAAGCAGCCAACTAGGATGCATCACCCGTGGTCAGCCATGACCGAGAGGGGCCCAAGAAGGCATGAACATGCACTGTATAAAGATGGGAGCTGGCACGGCGGTACAGTTGGTGCCTCACAGCCTCAGTGACCCGGGTTCGATCCTGACCACGGGTGCTGTCTGTATGGTGCTTGTACGTTCTCCCCTGTGACCACGTGGGGTTTTTTTCCCGGTGCTCCGGTTTCCTCCCACATCCCAAAGACGTCCAAGTTTGTAGGTTAATTGGCTTTGGTAAGTTGTAAAAGAATTATCCCGAGTGTGCAGGATAACACCAATGCACGGGGTGCTTGCTGGTCAACACAGACTCGGTGGGCCAAAGGGCCTGTTTCCACGCTGCATCTCTAAAGTCTAAAAGTCTAAAGGAATGGATCAATGAGCATTGGCTAAACATGTGCAAAATCAAACTGCAGTAATGTAATCCCTTTGGAATGGGCATCTCAGTAAAATCTCTTTTTATTGCAACGGCAGAGTATTACAAAAGTAGTGTAATTTAAAATTAATCAAATGGATGTTATATCATGATCGTGGACCAGGGATAACTGCTTTTCAATGAGTATGACCAACTGGAAAATCATCTATAGTGTGACACTCAAAATCACTTGAGTGGAAAACAAGCTATTTAATCCTGAACCATGATTATAATAGTCTCTCTCTCTCCCTGATCACAGCCTCTGACGTTTAATTAAATTGCCCAGCTTCTTTGTTAAGTATTGGTGTGCGAGGAACATCATTGTTTTTTTACAGATATTGAAGTCTGACCAACACCACTGGTTAAAGTGATGCATTGGCTTGGTTTGGCAAATGCAGAGCTGTTCTTACAGTTGTTATTGTCTCGTTTATTGCTTGGATCTAGAAGAAGCTAATCTGTATGAAGCAGGCTGTAAAGAAAGGTGAATGTGATATTGTTTAAAACCATGACCTTGAGTAGATGACTCTGCTGGTCCTCCTAGTTATTTCAAACGCAGTCCCAAAACTGTGCATTGCTATAGGTACCATTTTGCAAACATACCATAACCCAAACCTCTTAGTTTTTTCGTTTAGTTTAGATTCGAAGTGCAGCGCAGAAACAGGCACTTTGGCCCAATAAGTCTGCACTGACCACCGATACACTTACACTAACTTACACACACAATTTACAATTTTTACCAAAGCCAACAAACCTGTACGTCTTTGGGGTGTGGGAGGAAACCGGAGCACCCGGAGCAAACCCACACGGTCACAGGAAGAATGTACAAACTCCGTACAGACAGCATCCGTAGTCGGGATTGAACCCAGGTCTCTGGTGCTTAAGGCAGCAACTTTACTTCCACGCCACTGTGCTGCCCTCACCTACCCTAAAAAAGACACAAAATGCTGGAGTAACCAGTACATTCTCCCCTGTGACCACCTGTGTTTTCTCCGGGTTCTCCGGTTTCCTCCCACATCCCAAATATGTGCAGGTTTGTAGGTTAATTGCCCTCGGTAAAGATTGTAAATTGTCCTCAGTGTGTAGGATAGTGCTAGCTAGATCACTGGTTGCTGAAGACTCGGTGGGCCAAAGGGCCTGTTTCCGCGCTGTATCGCTAAACTAAACTAATGTGCCTCTGCTTGCTTCAACACATCCAAGGTTCCCCCCAGCGACTGATTTCACTCGGGTTCTGCTAAAGGTCAATTGGAGGATAATTGTAGATTGGCAGATATAATTTTAAAAACTTCATTTCTTCCTTCAGGTTAAGAAACTGGCAGGAAATGACTTTGTGTTTTTGGCTCCAGTGTGCTTAACATTTGTAATCTTGCAGCTTGCCAGCCTCAAGACCTCTTCACCTGCAGGCTGCCAGTTGCCTCGATGATCCCACGTTGGATTTTGAGGGAACGTTCCGGAGAAGCCGGGGAACATGCCCCGGTCACCATCGGGCTGGGCTGAAGTTTAGTTGTCCAAGTTGACAATCAGCTCCACTGTTGCAGTGACCAATGACCACTCCTACCAATGACGCAGGGTTGCGAAGAGAAAAAAACGAATGGATTTATTTTTGAACACATTTGAAAATATTTTGAAAATATTTATTTTTAGTATTTCCCCCTCCACTTTTCCCCTTCTTTATGGAACTGCATTTACCCAAGTTCAGTAAGCTGAAAGTCAGGGCGGCACAGTGGTGCAGCTGGTAGAGCTACTGCCTCACAGCGCCAGAGACCCAGGTTCGATCCTTGGGTGCTGTGTGTGCGTGCATGTGGTTTGCACCTTCTCCCTGTGACCGCGTGGGTTTCCTCCGGGTGCTCCGGTTTCCTCCCACATCCCAAAGACGTGCAGTCGTGTGGGTTAATTAGCCCTCTGTAAATTGCCCCCACTGGGATAACACAGGACTTGTGTGAACGGCTGATCAATGGGTTGAAGGTAGACACAAAATGCTGTAGTAACTCAGCGGGTCAGGCAGCATCTCGGGAGAGAAGGAATGGGTGATGTTTCGGGTCGAGACCCTTCGTCAGACTTTGGTGAATGGGTTGGCATGGACTAAACCAGGCAGGTTGGAGAGGGGAAGGGCATGTCTCCATGCTGTGTCTTTCACTCAATCAATAGCTGTACAAGCCCTCCAGTTTTTAAATATTTCCCCTCCACTTTTCCCCTTCTTTATGGAACTGCATTTACCCAAACATATGAAACATATAAGATAATTAGGGGATTTGACACATTAGAGGCAGGAAACATGTTCCCAATGTTGGGGGAGTCCAGAACAAGGGGCCACAGTTTAAGAATAAGGGGTAGGCCATTTAGAACTGAGATGAGGAAGAACTTTTTCAGTCAGAGAGTGGTGAAGGTGTGGAATTCTCTGCCTCAGAAGGCAGTGGAGGCCAGTTCGCTGGATGCTTTCAAGAGAGAGCTGGATAGAGCTCTTAAGGATAGCGGAGTGAGGGGGTATGGGGAGAAGGCAGGAACGGGGTACTGATTGAGAGTGATCAGCCATGATCGCATTGAATGGCGGTGCTGGCTTGAAGGGCTGAATGGCCTACTCCTGCACCTATTGTCTATTGTCTATTGTCTCTCATCTGGTGAGCTCCTGCACGGGCAAGTCAAGGCAGTGAGTATCAGGCAGCTGATCATGAAAAACGTTGTACTCAAGCCCAGTCTAGTTCTCAGATGTTCCCAGTCTCGTTCTTACACACACGGCACACATACCCCGTCTCACTTTCCCACTCACTCTCCCATTTAACGTCGCACTCTCATTCACTCACACCCTCCCTCTCTCCAGCATTCTCTCCTGCATGCACCCACCCTCTCACACTCACACTCACACGCACACTTTGCACGTTGCAGTTTCTCATCAGGAGGTTGGATATTTGGCATACATTTTCTCTGTCTTACTAGCGCACTGAATCCGTCTACGTAGTTGTTCATGTGAGCCAACTGGAATGGAGGAAACAGAGAGGAAAAGAGACTCTCGAAAATCCGGAACTTCAGATGTTACAGCAAGCATACATCCATCCCTGTGACTTGTGTGGAGGGAGCCTTTGAGCCCAGATTGGTCTAATCAGCCATCTCCATACACATTGCACGAGGAGTGTGTAGTTATCACATGTATCGACAATGGAACAATGGAATTCTTACTTGCTGCGGCTTAACAGGCCTGTAAATTAAATTTACTCATAATAAAGAATTGATTTTTAAAAATCAATAAATTGATAACTGGAATACAATCACAGAACACGAAGTTCATGGTGCAACTAAAGACAACCCACAGATGGTAATAGTTACAGAGGTTCATCACAAAATGCTGGAGTCACTCTTTAGACTTTAGAGATACAGCGTGGAAACAGGCTCTTCGGCCCACCGAGTCCCTGCCGACCAGCGATCACCGTGTGCACTAGCACCTCCCGACACACTAGGGACAAATTACACATGTTCATAGAAGTCAACAAACCAGTGTGGAAGGAAACCGGAACACCCAGGGAACATCCACGCGGTCACAGGGAGAATGTACAAACTCCGTACAGGCCACACCTGCAGTCAGGATTGAGCCAGTGTCTCTGGTGCGGTAAGGCAGCAACTTGACCCGCTGTATCGCCATGCTGCCCTCAGTGGGGCAGACAGCATGGTTTGTCCAACCATCTGCCTATCAACCCCCTCCCCTCCCCTGTGTTCACCTATGACCAGCTATGCATTGTCCTGCCCTTCCACCTTTCTTCAAACCACCCACCCTCACCCCCACACCAACCCCCCACCCCCACCCCCATCCCCACTCCACCCTCACCCCCACTCCACCACCCCCACCACATCCCCTCCACTACACATTCACCCACACCCCCATTCCCACCCTCACCCCACCCCCACTCCCACCCTCACCCCCACTCCACCACCCCACCACCCCCACCACCACCCCCTCCACTACACCCTCACCCACACCCCCACTCCCGCCCTCACCCTCACCCCCACCCCCACCTTCACCCTCACTCCCAACCCCACCACCCCCACCCCCACCTCCACCCACCCCCACACACCCACCCACCCCCACCCCACCCTCATCCCCACCCCCACCCCCACCCTCATCCCCCACCCTCATCCCCCACCCCTAACCCTACCCCCACCCCCCCACCCCCACCTCCACCCATACCCCACCCAACCCCCCACCCCCACCCTCATCCCCTACCCCCACCCTCACCATCACCCCCACCCTCACCCCCAACCCCACCCCAACCCCACCCCAACCCTCACCCCCACCCCCACCCCCACTCCCACACCCACCCTCATCCTCCACCCTCACCCTCACCCCTACCTCCACCCACACCCACCCCCCACCACACCCCACCCTCATCCCCCACCCCCACCCTCACCTCCACTCCCACCCTCATCCCACACCCCCACCCTCACCCCCACCTCCACCCACACCCCCACCCTCACCCCAACCCCCACCCTCACCCCCACCTCTGCAAACAGTCTGAAGAAGAGCCCTGTCCCGAAATGTCACCTATCCATGTTCTCCAGAGATGCTGCCTGATGTGCTGTTACTCCAGCATGTGGCGTCTTTCCTTGGTAAACCAGCATCTGCAGTTCCTTGTTTCTACTTGCTGAGGTCAGCGCTATGCAGTGTTAAGGAGCCTGGTGCTTGCTGGGAAGAAGCTGTCCTTGAAACTGGACGTCACGATTTTCAGGCTCCTGTATCTTTTACCCAATGGTAGTGGCACTGCAGACAGTTGTGAAATGGTCCTTTATTTTAGTTCAGCTTATTATTGTCATGTGTCCTGAGGTACATTTAAAAGCTTTTTGTTGTGTGGATTACAATCAAGCCGTTCACAGTGTACAGATGCAGGATAAAGTCCAATGAAGTCCGATTAAAGATAATTTGAAAGTCACCACTGAGGTAGATGAGAGGTCAGAACCGTTCTCTAGTTGGTGAGAGGACTGTTCAGTTGCCTGATAACAACTGGGAAGAAACTGTCCTGGAATCTGGAGGTATGAATTTTCACACTTCCATACCACTTGCCTGATGGGAGAGGGGAGAAGAGGGAGTGACCGGGGTGGGACTGGGCCTTGATTATGCGGGTGGCCTTGCCGAGGCAGTGAAGTGTAGACGGAGTCAATGGAAGGGAGGTTGGTTGGTTTGCGTGATGGTCTGGGCTGCGTCCACAACTCTCTGCCAGTTCTTGTGGTCTTGAATGGTGCTGTTTACTCAAGAATGAATGACAACAGGAGCAACCTGGAGTGCAGCCCGACTGAAGTGAGTTGATGTGAATCACGACTGGCACAGGCCCTCACAGGTCATAATTATCACCAAATAAGGCTCGAGAAGCACTTACCTGATTTCTTAATTTAAACAAATAGAGATGAAAGATTGATGATAATAATAATAATGAAATGACAATTAGTTGTGCATATTAATCACAGAGCTTCCTACCACAACATGCTTATGAAGAACACAACCATTATTACTGCAATAACTGAATTCATTTTGCATTAACGAACATTTAAAAAAAAAAAAAAATCTGGATTATTTGGAAGCAGAAGTGACCATTTGTTTGCATATTTCATTTTTCCGTGATTTAAGCTCGCTGGGAAGAGGAATTAGCGAATGTTTCCCAGATGAGCTTTGGACAAACAAACACATTTTTTTTTATAGGAAAAAGCATTTGTTGCTAAGACACAAAGATGGGAAAAAAATTGGATCACTAAGAGAACAACATCAACAGATGGAAGTATTCAGTTTGTAGAGAGAGTGCCGCTGGGCGCACAGATGGTAATTAAGGGATGTATGTAAATAACCAGCCCTGGAGGGAACATATGAAAATACATTGGTGAACTTGCCCAGTGCATGCCTGGAACCAACGTGGCCTTCACACCTTAGGGCCTCCAGCAGAAAGTGTTCAGACGTGGGGCTTATCCTGTGCTCTGTTTGGTTTGAGCTTCACCTAACAAAGGGCAGGGAACTTGCACCTTGCTTTATTTAATATCTTCATTTCGGAGGATTGTAATGAATGTGCACAGCGGGGGGGGGGGTTGTGTCCTTGTTTATATCTCTGCTGTTAAACGTAGATGCAAGCAAACGTCTCATTGATGGGCTTCAGCGTTCTGAGTGCGGCTCTCAACATCAGCATGGATCTTCCAGGGCAATAATAAAAACCCAAAACAATCGGCAGCATTTTCTGAAGAGATCTGAAGAATGACCTAAAACGTTGCCTGTTCCTGTTCTCCAGAGATGCTGCCCGACCAGCTGAGTAACGCCAGCGCCTGGTGACTTGTTTTGTAAACTGGCATCAGCAGTCCATGTATCTCCAATACTAGGGGCCGGTGATCTGCAACCGACTGAAATTAGACACTGGTTTGGCAGATAGTCCAAGGGCAGGAGGAAATGTAGAGCTGAGGCTATTAGTGGGAGGTGGTCGGAGAGGCAGGAGGGGAGAGGTTAAGACAAAGAGCGGGGACTAGAATAAAATGCAATCTGGAACAAACGGATGTGCGATCAAAGCTGCTGGAAACACGATACACGTGGAAGTGAGGGTGCCGCTGCCAGGGGACAAACAACGGGGGACCCGGCGTGGGGAGACCGCCTTAAGGGAGGGGGAAGAACAATGGAGAACCTGCCGTGCAGGGACCACCGTGAGGGGGAGGAAAGAACAATGAACAATGGAGGACCCGGGGGGAATGGCACGAGGGAGGGGGAAGGGATGGAGAACAAAGATGGGCCAGGCTTGGGAGTACTTTGTGACTTTGTAAACGCCCTGTATGTGTCGACTATTTGCATACCTTGTGCATGCAAGCAAAGAATTTCACTGTGACCTGTAAAGTATTGACAACAAAGTATTCGCGGAATGGAATTCGCGGATCAGGCATTCACCAAAGGAATGGCGGGACTGTCATATGTTGAAAGACTGGAGCGACGAGGCTTGTATACACTGGAATTTAGAAGGATGAGAGGGGATCTTATCGAAACATATAAGATTATTAAGAGGTTGGACACGTTAGAGGCAGGAAACATGTTCCCAATGTTGGGGGAGTCCAGAACCAGGGGCCACAGTTTAAGAATAAGGGGTAGGCCATTTAGAACGGAGATGAGGAAAAACCTTTTCAGTCAGAGAGTTGTAAATCTGTGGAATTCTCTGCCTCAGAAGGCAGTGGAGGCCAGTTCTCTGAATGCTTTCAAGAGAGAGCTAGATAGAGCTCTTAAGGATAACGGAGTCAGGGGGTATGGGGAGAAGGCAGGAACGGGGTACTGATTGAGAATGATCAGCCATGATCACAATGAATGGCGGTGCTGGCTCGAAGGGCCGAATAGCCTACTACTGCACCTATGGTCTATTGTCTATTGTCTATTCATAATGTGGGTGGCAAGAGAAACTGAGTAAATGTTTCAGGTTGATAACCTTTCATCAGACCCTGGTAGCTCAGGGCCTGGACCTGAGATGTTAACTCCATCTCTCCACAGATGCTGCCTGTCGGGCTGAATATTTACAGCATTTCTTTGTTTTTATTTCCGATTTCAAACACTTCCAGCAGTAAGTTCACAGGCATTGCTGGAAACCGTCTGCGGCAGCTGAGAAACCTTCCCCCATCCAACATTAACTCGCCTCAAACCTTTGCGCTCTCGAAGACAGAAGGAACTGCAGATGGCGCTGTACAATAAAATGATACAGAGTGCTGGAGGAACTCAGCATGCCAGGCAGCATCTCTTGAAAAATGGATAAACAATGGTGGGGCGGCACGGTGGCACAGCAGTAAAGTTGCTAGCTTACAGCGCCAGAGACCCGGGTTCAATCCTGACTATGGGTGTTGTCTGTACGGAGTTTGTACGTTCTCCCCGTGACCTGCGTAGATTTTCTCCAGCTTCTTCCCACACTCCAAAGAAGTACAGGTTTGTAGGTTAACTGGCTTGATGTTATGCTCTGGGGCACACAGGAACTGGACTCAAACGCACGACTCACACACAAGAGTCGATTTGGAGAAAATAAAGGCGTTCTTTAATTTTCACATTAAAGAACACTGCGATTCGAACCAAAAACTCTAAACTTACTCAGCTACAAAAACATTAGTTAGAAAAATTACTTACTAGCTATACTACGACCGAGAGCACATGAATCACAATACAAACTGGCACAGGACAAAGGGAGGCGTGGACTATATATACATGAGGTAAGGGCACACAGGTGGAAACAATCAAGGCGGGGCTGACAATTACAATGGCAGGAAGTCAAGGGACCTGAAATGAGAATCTAAACACAGAACATGACACAAGACTAACAGATCTGACGGGACATTACACTTGATATAATTATAAATTGTCCCTAATGTGTGTAGGATAGTGTAAGTATGTGGGAATCGCTGGGTGGTATGGATTCGGGTGGGCCGAAGGCCCTGTTTCCATAGTGTATCACTAATCTAAACTGAACAATGTTTCGGGGCGAGTCTGAAGAAAGGTCACGACAAGACCTTTGTCTTGTCACCTATACATGTTCCACAGAGATGCTGCTGCCTGACCCATTGAGTTATTCCAGGACTTTGTGTCCATACTCTCTAGTTCTTGATTCTCTTACCCTGGGAAATAGATTGCATTCACCCTATCTGTTCTCCGCATTTTACACACCTCTATAAGATCACCCATCCAGCAGCAGACAAGGGCCTAATTGTAACTGCTTGAGCAAGAAACCCTTCTAATGCTGGTCAAGATCCAACATAGGCCACAAACATGTCTCTTTAGTTAAGGAGAGGAAAGATCAGTCATCTTCAAACTGAAATTATGGTTTTGAGGCACAGCCCCCCGATTGAGCATTGAGGTACCACATGGTTTCCGCTCCCATCGTTACGTTCAGCTTCAGCAAAGCTCTGCTTGTAAGAGGCATCATCTGGAGATGCACAGCCTCAGTGGCAGCCAAGAGAATCTGCAAAGAACAAAGTGCTGGAGTAACTCAGCGGGTCAGGCAACATCCTCTGGAGGGTTTGGACTGATGACGTTTCGGGTCGGGACCCTTCCTTGGACTGACGCAAAACATTGCCTATCTATGTCCTCCAGAGATGCTGCCTGACCCACCAAGTTCCTCCAGCACTTTGTGATTTACACCAGACTCCAGTATCTGCAGTTACTTGTGCCTCTTCTTCAGACTGATGAAGTGGGGGGGGGGGGGGGGGGGGGGGGAGTGCTGGAAAGGAGAGGTGGGAGTGCAGCAAAGCCTAGCCTTGAAGTTAACAAATCATCTCCCAAATGAGATGCTGCATTGAACTCCCAAATGAGATGCTGTTGCTAGATTAGAGAGATTTGTGGAGTGCACAATGTGGGTTTTCAGCAAGAAGTATGCATGTATTTTTACTGATCAATGGTAGAAACTGAATAGGGATTCAAACTCATCCAACCAGAATAAATAAATTAAAACTTTCTCCCAATTACGTCATCTGTGTAATTCCTGCATAGGTTTTGCATTCAAACCATTTGAAATTTTGATCACTCTGTCCGGCCCTGGTATCTGGTTTAAATATCTTTTCGTCTCTTTTAATCTGATCTGGCACATCATCTTACCTTGAAGTGAGATCTCAGATTCACCCAGCTCTATCGCTGAAGACCTTTAGACTTTACTTTAGAGATACAGCGTGGTAACAGGCCGTTCGGCCCACCGAGTCCATGCTGACCAGCGATCGCCCGGTACACTGGCACTACCCTGCACACGAGGGACAATTTACAATTATTTTACATAAGTCAATTTACCCTACAAACGTGCACGTCATTGGAAAGTGGGAGGAAACCGGAGCACCCGGAGAAAACACACAGGGAGAACATACAAACTGTACAGACGGCACCTGTAGTCCGGATCGTACCTGGGTCTCTGGCGCTGAGAGGCAGCAACTCTACCGCTGTGCCACCATGCCACCTTTGTATACTTTCACAAGCACAATGACATCTCTGGACCTCCGTTAACCTAAACAGAGTGATAAGATTGAACTGTAAGAGATTTGTTTAAACTCCGTCCGGTTTATTTATGACTTGTATAATGAAAAAATAAAACGTAATTTGGGTGAGGATGGTTTGCCATCTGTTGACAATTTCCATAATAAGGATATATCTCTAAACCAAGCACAACTATAAACAGCAACGTGGAGATGTTTAAGAAGTTTCAGAAACAAGTTTAAGAAACAGTTAGACAGGTGCATGGATAGGGCAGGTTTGAAGGGGTATGGACCAAATGCAGACAGGTGGGACTAGTGTAGCTGGGACATGTCAGCCGGTGTGGGCAAGTTGGGCTGAAGGGCAGTTTCCACGCTGTGTCACTCTATGACTATGACTCTATGTGGCAAGTAATGTACTATCAAATGTTTGATTTCTACACAATGGGCTGATCAGGGTTCTAGAACGTATAAAGCAAAAGAGGGAAGAACAAACGATCATCTGTAGTTTAATGCATAAGTTCAAGGCTTCAGCTAATTGTAAGGCAGCCAGGTTTGATTTCCTAAGGTAGACACACAATGCTGGAGTAACTCAGCTGGTCAGGCAGCATCTCTGGAGAAAAAGGGAGAAGTGATGTTTTGGGTCAGAACCCTTCTTCAGACCCAAAACATCAGCCATCCTTTGTCTCCAGAGATCTGCCTGACCCGATGAATTACTCCAGCACGTTGTGTCTATCTTTGGTATAAACCAGCAGTTCTTAGTTTCTACAGATTTGATATCCTGTTGTCCTGAACTGTACTTTGTTCCCTGCTTGTCATCGGGGGGGGGGGTCAGGCAATAACAGATAGAAGGGGGCATAGTCCAACTGTTTATAAAAATGGAAAAGTGTGTGGGAACAGTGTGGAGGACTGGGTCACATATTGAGCCTGGGTTGCACTGTGTAATCTGGACTCAATGATTGGGGAGGTTTTGATAACACCAAGGTCAGCCCAACAGAAGGGCGAGGTGCATTTTTAATGCCGCGCATTACATTGTTGACCTTTGCTTCATCTCTGTAAGTGTGCATCTTTATACTAAATGAAGCCTGAAAATGTAAAAGTGTAGGAAGGAACTGCAGATGCTGGTTTACACTGAAGATAGACACAAAATGCGGGAGTAACTCAGTAGGAAAGGTAGCATCTCTGGGGAGGAATGGGTGACTGTGACCTTAATGAACTCTCTGACTCTACCCTTCAAGGGGGGAGCTTATTTCCCCTTTACTTTCTTCCCCTGAAGTCTCTCACTCTTGGGCCGCTGGGCCAAGAGTCATGGGCCATGATGGCCGCCATCAAACATCAGTACAAGACATCGGTGTGTGGAAAGGAACTGCAGATGCTGGTTTATGCCAAAGATGGACTCAAAGTGCTGGAGTAACTCAGTGGATCAGGTAGCAACTCTGGAGAAAAAGGATGGGTGACCTTTCGGGTGGGGACCCTTCTTCAGATATTGGTGAGGCCACATTTGGAGTGTTGTGTTACCTGTTATAGGAAAGAAGTTGTTTAGAAGGATGTTGTTTAGAAGAATTTAGAAGGATGAGAGGGGATCTTATCGAAACATATAAGATTATTAAGATTATTAAGGGGTTGGGCACGTTAGAGGCAGGAAACATGTTCCCAATGTTGGGGGAGTCCAGAACAAGGGGCCACAGTTTAAGAATAAGGGGTAGGCCATTTAGAACTGAGATGAGGAAAAACTTTTTCAGTCAGAGAGTTGTGAATCTGTGGAATTCTCTGCCTCTGAAGGCAGTGGAGGCCAATTCTCTGAATGCATTCAAGAGAGAGCTGGATAGAGCTCTTAAGGATAGCGGAGTCAGGGGGTATGGGGAGAAGGCAGGGACGGGGTACTGATTGAGAATGATCAGCCATGATCACATTGAATGGCGGTGCTGGCTCGAAGGGCCGAATGACCTCCTCCTGCACCTATTGTCTATTGTCTATTGTTGTTAAGCTGAAAAGAGTGCAGGGAAGATTTACGAGGATGTTGCCAGGGCTCGATGGCCTGAGCTATAGGGAGTGGTTGGGCAGACTAGGACTTTATTCCTTGGAGAGCAGGAGGTTGAGGAGTGATCTTATAGAGGTTTAGTTTAGAGATACAGCGTGGTAACAGGCCCTTCGGCCCACCGGGTCCACACCGACCAGAGATCCCCGCATATTAACAATGCCCTACACACACAGGACAATTTACATTTATACCAAGTCAATTCACCTACAAACCTGTATGCCTTTGGAAGTGTGAGAGGAAACAGATCTTGGAGAAAACCCATGCAGGTCATGGGGAGAACGTACAAACTCCGCACAGACAAGCACCGGTGTCAGGATCGAACCCGGGTCTCTGGCTCTGTAAAGCAGTAGCTCTACTGCTGCGCCACCGTGGGAATCATGAGGGGAATTGATAGGGTGAATGCACAGTCTTTCACCCAGAGTAGGAAAATCGAGAACCAGAGGACATAGGTTCAAGGTGAGAGGGAAAAGATTTAATAGGAACGTGAGGTTCCTCCCCGGCCGGGCTGCTAACGCCACCACCACCTCCTGTACTACTGCATTGAGACCTTGGAGCTTTGCAGCTTAGCGCAGGTAAGGCTTTTGCTTAGTGTTACAGCTGCAAAAAGGCACCTCTGTCAGTGCAATTCTTGCTCAGCATAAATGTTATCGTTGGGTCCCTAGAAGACATTGTCATTGTCCCATAAAGAATTTCTTTAGCCAGGGGATGGTGAATCTGTGGAATTCATTGCCGCAGAAGGCTGTGGAGGCCAAGTCAATGGATATTTTTAAGGCAGAGACAGATAGATTATTGATTAGCACGGGAGTCAGGAGTTATGGGGAGAAGGCAGGAGAATGG
The DNA here is from genome assembly GCF_053455715.1 of Rhinoraja longicauda. Classification (NCBI taxonomy): domain Eukaryota; kingdom Metazoa; phylum Chordata; class Chondrichthyes; order Rajiformes; family Arhynchobatidae; genus Rhinoraja; species Rhinoraja longicauda. The sequence goes on along the minus strand of NC_135977.1, from coordinate 17,738,424 downwards.
GGTTGAGAGGGAGAGGTGGATCAGCCATGATTGAATGGCGGAGTGGACTTGATGGGCCAAGTGGCCTCATCCTGCTCCTATCACTTATGGACCTCATCGAAAAGGTTCCCTATTAATCACTTCCTGATCAAATCGCGGGCTAAGACGTGGTGATCTCTTTGCATTGTCCTGTAAATCAACCTAAGGTGAGATGTTGCAAAGGTTAGCTGAGCAGTAAACACCCCCAGAATCAGAATTCCAGAATCCTTCATGTTGGCAACAAAAATAACAGCCCTCTTTGATACTTCTGTATTCCTCTTGTTTCTCTGAGAAGAGTGCTAAACAATTTACATTTAGAATCCTTGCTGGCAGCATAGTGGGAATCACACCTCATTAATGTGGGCTGGTTCTGAAACAAGATCTCAAAATAGAAGTGTGCTATTCCAATGAATAACTTAGTCCCCAGAGATACTCCGCATCGAACCCTTGCAGAGAGACTTGCTTACCTTCTGCACTGACAAAGAAAGTAATTTAATGAAATCTATCGCTTTACGGCAGCGCCTCTTAGAAGATGGTTTGAGAAGTAACGTAGAGTATCAGAAATGAAATTCCAAGTCACCACCATCAGTTAGCCACAGCTAAATAAAAATCGGGCCAAATATTTTCTGTCAGTTTTTAAAAATAAACCGAGCACTTATTTGCTTAATATAATGTATAAACCACATAACAAATGTTGAAGTTTGCAACAAACACTAACACTGGGTGGCACGGTGGCATAGCGATAGAACTACTGCCTGACAGCGCCAGAGATCCGGGCTCGATCCTGACTAAGGGTGCTTGTCTGTATGGAGTTTGTACGTTCTCCCCGTGACTTGCATGGGATTTCTCTGAGATCTTCAGTTTCGTCCCACACTCCAAAGACATACAGTTTTGTAGGCTAATGGGCTTTGTATAAATGTATAAATGTAAAAAAAATTGTCCCTCGTGTGTGTAGAATAATGTTAATTGCAGGGAACGCTGGTCGGTGTGGGCTCAGTGGGCCGAAGGGCCTGTTTCCACACTATATCTCTAAACTAAACTAAACTAAACTAAACTAAACTTATGGCTATAATACTTTCTGTGCTGGAAAGGCCTTGCCCTGAAAGGCCCTGCACACCCATTAGACCTTGTCTAACGAATCTGAGTCTAACATAAGCGCATCATTACTTCCTTAGTCTCTGGTTCAGTGGATTCTGAGGTGGCTAATAAAGCCAAATGGGCACTACTATGGAGTTGATTTGCAATTTTGTTTTTGCATTAACCAGGTTTCCCAGAATGCGTGCCCAAATTAGAGGGTATAAGCTAGAGTATAACGAGAAGTTGGACAAACTTGGATTGTTTTCTCTGCAACGTCAGAGGGTGAGGGGAGACTCGATAAAAGCATATAAAATGATGAGAGGTGTAGATAGAGAAGACAGTCAGAACCATATTCCCAAGATGGAAAATCAAATACTAGAGGGCATAGTTTTTATGTAAGAGGGGCATTGTTGAAAGGAGACGTGTGGGACAAGTTTTTTACATAGAGGGTGCACACCTCCAGATTCAGGGACAGTTTCTTCCCAGCTATCATCAGGCAACTGAACCATCCTAACGCCAACTAGAGAGCGGTCCTGAGCTACTATCGACCTCATTGGAGACCCTCGGAGTGTCTTTAATTGGACTCTGCTGGACTTTATCTTGCGCTAAACGTTATTCCCTTTATCCTGTATCTGTGCACTGCGGATGGCTCGATTGTAATCATCTTGCCGCTGACCGGTTAACAGGCAACATAAGAGCTTTTCACCGTACCTCGGTACACGCAACGATAAGCGAAACTAAATTAAACATTTGGACAGTATCACAAAATGCTGGAGTAATTCAGCAGAGTCAGGCAGCATCTAGGAGAGAGGGAATGGGTGACGTTTAAGGTCGAGACCCTTCTTCAGATTTTAAACATTTGGACAGGCACGGCACATTCTCAAGACTGCACCTTCCAAATCAAAGTGTTGAATTGTCAAATGCACCAAGAATGGAACAATGAAATTCTTACTTGCAGCAGCATAGTAAGGTCTGTAAACACAGTACTTACATGGCTAATATACATCCAACAAAGTGGCAGAGCTGGTAGAGTTGCTGCCTCACCGCGTCAGGGGCCTCGGTTTGATCCTGACCTCGAGTGCTGTCTGTGTGGAGTTTGCACGTTCTCCCTGTGATCGCGTGGGTTTCCTCTGGGAGCTCTGGTTTCCTCCCACATCCCACAGAAGTGTGGGTCTGTAGGTTAATTGGCCTTTGTAAATTGCCCCTCGTGTGCAGGGGGTGAATGTGAAAGAGAGCTAACATAGAGGTAGTGTGAATGGGTGATCAATCGATGGTTGGCATGGACTCGGTGGGCCGAAGGGCCTGTTTGCATGCTGTATTTCCAAACGAAGTTAAAACTTCAATAAATCAACGACCCCGTTCATAGTGTAAACATAACCCAAAATCCTTTGTGCAAACAAAGACTGTCCATAGCTCGTAGCTGAGGTCAGTGTTCAAGAACCTGATTGTATTTGGGTAGAAGCTGTTCTTGAACCTCGTGGATACGAACGATTTAGAGGGATATGGGCCAAATGAAGACAAATGGGACTAACTTAAACGGGGCAATTTGGCCAGCATGGTCCAGTTGGGCCGAAGGGACTGTTTCTATGCTGTGTGTGACTCTATGGCTCTATCTTTGGCTCATTTCACGTAAGGTTTTGCATTAGCCATTAGCTCTTTATTCAGCACATTTAAAGAATTAACGAGTGAAATCCAATTTCTCAGCGTATATCTCCACTTGCTGTTAGCAGTAGGCAAATGGTCTGTTTGCTATTGGTCGCCATTTTTATAATATAAAACCTCTTCTAATGCACAGACTTAAATTGGTCCCTGCATCCGCATTCTGGTCATTTCTATGGAAATCTGCTCGATTAACTGTACAAGAAGGCTCATTTTCTTTTAAGTTTGCATTTCTTGCAAGCGTTTTGCATTTAATCAGTAAACTAATGACCCGGTCTCTGTCTTCTGAATACTAATGTGTTAATTGTTGGGCACAAATGGGTCAGTGTGACATGGAATCATTCAGCCTCAGTGTCCAGCCAGTCGAAAGCAATTCTTCAAACCATTTGAAGGCAGCTGATTACAAATATAATATCATCTTCATATGATAAAGCAACATGTGCTTTAGAATATTCCCCCCCCCCCCATCATCAGCCGCCTGGTTCTTGAGGCTTTCCTGAGGAGGAAACAGCAGGCCAATGGCTGCAGAATATGCACACGCACACATGCACGGATACATGCACACATGCATACGCATGCACACACACACACACACGCACGCACGCACACACGCACACACACATATGCAAGCGTACACACATATGCATATATCTTCCTCAAAAACGCATACACACACACACACATGCATGGACACGTGCACACATGCATACACATGCACGCACACACGCAAATCCACATGTGCAGACCTGCATACACACAGACAAGCGTACACACATATGCACACGTCTTCCTCAAAAACACACATACACACATGCACTCTCACACATAGACACATGCACGCATGCAAGCATACATGTGTACACATGCATGCACACATGTGCAATCATGCATATGCGCACATAGATGCACACAAATGAGCACACACATACGCACATGCCTTCCCCAAAACACACACACACACACACACACACACACACACACACACACACACACACACACACACACACACACACACACACACACACACACACACACACACACACACACACACAAAACATTATAAACGTGTGTGGAATAGGTTAAAATGAGCCCGTTAATGTGTAATATCCACTCAAGTTCATCTAATGTCCTGGCGAAGTTTGGATGAGCACGGGTTGAACAGTGGGCAGCGATCAGATGCACTTAACTTTAGCCCTTCAGCTGGCCGGGGCCATTTCAGATGGGAGGAAATGCAGGGTGTGTGTGGGTGAGGCACAGTGGGACTGTGGAGAGCAGAAGGCAAGACCGTCATTAGATATGATGCTGACCCAGCATTGGTGCTGCATGCAAGCAGGTGTGAATCTCAACCACATTCACTTTCATCCGCGATGGGCTCGGTGAGGTCATGCTCGGCTACAGATCAAACTCATTCCGTTAGATCTCATCGAGCTTTCTCAACGCTGACATCCTTCCCATTTTGCCTTGTGGGAATTGACGATACTGGTCCTTTGTCTCGCACTACCCCCACCCCTTCCATCACCGCCACATCTCAAGGAAGCTCCCTGCTGCCTTCATGCTCGGGAGGGCAGGAAGACACTGCTCAGAGGGGTGCCAGGAGATAGTCAGAGGGCCTCTGTGCTGTAGCTGACCCAGGGCGACACAGTGGCTCAGCGGGTAGAGCTGCTGCCTCATAGCACCAGAGACCCAGGTTCGATCCTGATCTCGGGTACTGTATGTACGGGAGATTACATGTTATCCGTGTGACCGCGTGGGTTTCCTCCAGATGCTCTGGTCTCCTCCCACACTTCAAAGATGTGGGGGTTTGTAGGTTAACCAGCCTCTGTGAATTGCCCCTAGTGTGCAGGGAGTGGATGAGAAAGTGGGATAGCATAGAACTGGCGTGAACGGGGTGATCGATCGTCAGTGTGGACTTGGTGGGCCGACCATTGAAAAAGGGCCTTAGGCCCACCGACTCCACTCCGAACATCAGCCACCCGTTCACACCAGCTCTATGTCATCCTATTTTCTCACCCGCGCGTTCACAGGGAGAAGGCGAAAACTCCACAAAGACAGCACCCGAGGTCAGGATCGAACCCGCGTCCCTGGTGCTGTGAAGCAGCAGCTCTACCAGCTGCAGCACTGGCAGGGATAGGATTAGCATCAGCGGAATACATCTTAAATCTAGAGCGCAGCGTGCTGGAGGAACTCACCAGGTCATTCAGCATCTCTGGAGGACATGGATAGGTAAGGACCCTTCTGCAGAGTCTGAAACATAGAAACATAGAAACATCGAAAAAAGGTGCCATTCAAAAAAGGAGTAGGCCATTCAGCCCTTCGAGCCAGCACCGCCGTTCAATATGATCATGGCCGATCATCCAAAATCAGTACTCCGTTCCTGCTTTTTTTCCCATATCCCTTGATTTCGTTAACCCTAAGAGCTATATCTAACTCTCCCTTGAAAACATCCAGTAAATTGGCCTCCACTGCCTTTAGTGGAGCAGGGTCCAGACCCAAAACGTTGCATGTCCCTGTCCTCCAGAGATGCTGCCTGACCCGCTGAGTAACTCCAGCACTTTGCAGCTCCACGCAATATTCCGGCATCCACGGTTTCTTGTCTCTCCATTTGCAGTCTAACTCCTGCAGTCTAACTCCTGCAGCCCTGTCAGTGGAATAAGAACTCGTGTCGGCAGCAAGCAACTGCCCGAGGAAACACAAAGGAGATTAAGAGGAAGGAAGAGGGAATAAATGGTTGGAAATAATGTGAACAATTCCACTTCGGGATTAATAATAGACTATCGACTTAGCTCTGGTTTAAAGACTTGATTTACATTCATAGCGTGCTGCCCAGGCAACAGCAGTACAAATCCAGTCGATAACACCCATCGTTCAGCTGTCAGCCAGGGTCTTGGTTAGGACACGCTGCGGCCCACTCCCTACAAGGGACGAGAGATAAAGGCAGCACGACACTGCCTGTTTTTCAGTCTGTGCCATAGGGCCCTCAAGACCCTACCACCCGCCATCGCTCATGCATACAGACCCGGCGACGTCCACTCGTTAAGGGAAATATCAATGAATTGCTGTAAATAATGATGCGGAGGCGGATTAAAATCCCACAGGCAGCAAGGCTGCTTGTAAAGGGATATTAGCTTTACCCAGAAACGCACAGCAGTACTGATTCAATTGTTTGTCAAGTACCTAATGGAATAATGCGAACTGGTTCGAAACGCGGATCTGACACAATTCACATTGTGAAATGAATGATTTTCTCATCCTTCTGCAAGAAACTGACCCAGATGCCCCATCTAGGCTGCACCCGTTTGCCCCCATTTGGCCCACATCCCCCTAAACATTTCCTATCCATGTACCAGTCCGAATGTCTTTTAAATGCTGTTGTTGTTATCGGCCTCAACTACTTCCTCTGGCTGTGTGTTCCATACACCCACCACCCTCTGAACCCGGGGGGAAAAGATTCAGAATTCAGCTGCTCTCCACAGGGACCCAGTCAATGAGATCAGATCTCTGAATGTTTCATGCAGCAGTGACTGATGGTAAGAGCCAAGAGCAGCCAGCTTTTCTTTCTGTGACATAGCAGCCAACAATAGTGACACCCTAACTCCAAGTCAAGGAATCAGACGTTGTACTAAATGAGCTGCCAAATCCAATGGACATTTTCCTTTACATTGTCTCTGTGGATTACAATCTGGGTCCCAGTTAAGCGTAATTGTAAAGCATTACTTTTCCATTTCGCTGTTCCTGATTTTAATAGGGGATATCATCTCGTAGACCTTTCCACTCACAACAGTGGAAGAATCCAATAGACCTCTAGAAAAGAGATAACAGCATTGAGAATAAGAGGACGGAGGCAATGCTAAAGTAAAGAGGCTGCAGGGAAATAGAAAGAAGGATTTGGTTCAAAGAGACAGCATGGAAACAGGCCCTTCAGCCCACTCTGACCATCAATCACTCGTTCACACTAATTCTATGTTATCCCACTTTCTCATCCACTCCCTACACACTAGGGGGCCAATTATCCTACAAACCCGCACGTCTTTGGGATGTGGGAGGAAACCGGAGCACCCGGAGGAAATCCACAGGGTGAACGCGCAAACTCCACACAGACAGCACCCGAGGTCAGGAGTGAATACGGGTCTCTGGTGCTGTAAGTTATCTAAAACAATCTAAAATGAAAGAGCACATACGATTGATAAGAAAGAGAGAAATAAAAAGTGATATGGAGTGAAAAGAGGGAAAAATGAAGGGGTTAATTGCGTGCTGTTAAAACTGCGGATATCTTTGGAAAAGAACTTTGACGAATACCACTATTCACATCATCACAAGCCTTTCCAAACACAAAGGTACATTATTAATTGAGAAGGGAATAAATCATACCATTATACATAATCTACAGCATAAATTACACAGATGGTTATAGAATTTACCGCAGAGATTTTGCCGAGCCCAAGTGCTCAATGTTCACACTCCCACATCAAACTTCTCCCTCTCTGCTACCCTTTCAATCTTCTCTGTACTTCTTTCTCCAGTGCTTTCATAACAACCTGAACTGCACACAATATGCCGTGTGATATGAATGAATTGATATGGACGCAATGTTACCTTCCTGATTTTATTCAACGAGAAATGAGTCCAGGCACCCTGCCAGCAATTTTAATGACTTTATCAACTGTGTTTCTACATCAACCAATGTATGGATCTACACATACAAACCTCCTTGCTGCTACACTCCTGTGGCTCCTATGCTTCTAAAGAAGATATGACCTCCTATAAAAACTAACTAGCTCACATTTTATTATAGTGTATTTAGGCCACCTGCATTATCAAGAACCAGTCTCCCATCAGGCAAGAGGTATTGAAGTGTGAAAACGCACACCTCCAGATTCAGGGACAGTTTCCTCCCAGCTGTTATCAGGCGACTGAACCATCCTATCGCCAACTAGAGAGCGGTCCTGAGCTACCATCTATCTCATTGGAGACCCTCGGATTATCTTTAATCGGACTTTTTTGGACTTTACCTCGCACCAAAAGTTATTCCCTTTATCCTGTATCTGTGGACGGCTTGATTGTAAACATGCATGGTCTGCTGACTGGAAAGCACACAACAACAAAACTTTACACAGTATGTCGGTACACGTGTAAACTCAATAAACTCAACTAAAGTAATGCAAAAAAAAGCCCTTTTTATTGGTAACGGCCCATATGAGCACCAATCTTGCGGACCCTCCAGGACCTTGCAATTTGCCTCCAGGAACAATAGGCCTGTGGTGGACACCATCTCCCTTGCACTACGTTCAGCTCTTGGTCACCTTGTCAATAAGAACACCTAAGTCAGGGTGCTATTCATTGACTGCAGATCAGCCTTCAACGCCATGAAACACATCTAGAACATAGAACAGTACAGCACAGGCCTTTTGGCCCACATTCCCTGTGCCAAACATGATGCCAAGAGCAACTCTTACCTGCCTGCACATAATGCATATCCCTATGTTGGGCTTCACCAAACACATTGTTACCAATTACATGAATCTAGGTCATTATTCATGGATTTCTAATGCTGATGTGCCCTGAATATTAAGATATAATTAACAGATGAACTTGATCTAATCCAGTCTGAAGAAGGTCCCTGACCCAAAATAGACACAAGATGCCGGAGTAACTCAGCAGGACAGGCAGCATCTCTGGATAGAAGGAATGGGTGACGTTTCAGGTCGAGACCCTTCTTCAGACTGAGTCTCGACCCGAAACATCACCCATTCCTTCTATCCAGTGGTGCAGCCTGTCCCGCTGAGTTGCTCCAACATTTGGTGTCTATCTTCATTGTAAACCAGCATCTGCAGTTCCTTCCTACACATTTTGTCCTGACCCAAAATGTTGTCTGTCTATTCCCCTACTGATGCTGCCTGATGCGTCGAGTTCCTCCAGCACCTTATGCTTTGTTCAAGATTCCAGCATTGGTAGTTCCTTGTGTCTCTCTTTAATCTAATCCCTGATAGTTACTTCTATTGTTAGCTTTTAATTCATTGAGTTGATGATGACTTTTGATGGCATCAGGTTTTACTCATTGACATCGCCGATGATTTGTAGTTTGGCCATGCCTTTTACTCCTTTTAAGTTTAAATAGCATTTTATTACATTAAAGGTAAAATAGTTTTTGAGTCGAATATCAAATGCTATCTTTCCTACTTAAAGCTGAGGTTTTTTTTAACTGTTCTTCATTTTAAGGTTGCCACTGACGATCAGTTGTTTAGCCTGTGGGGCTATGCAATGATATCCACCAACATCAATATTTATGTTGTGCATTGATTCAGCCTGATTATAAACTTCCCACAAGAGAAAGAAATACCCCAAAGGCTCAGAATACAAGCATAAAATGCAACAAGCTGGGTGACACCCCGGAGTAGTTCAAGGCTCTGTTACCTGAGGCAGTTACCCCCCCATTGACAAACAATTAGAACATGGCTAATCAATAGGGCTTGGGTATTCTGGTGGATTTTACTGGGCAGGGTAGCAATGAAGTTTCAAGCACAATTATCACCCACCCAGCTGCCAGTGTCTGAGGTTGTGCGGAATCGCTCAATGGAGACCACCTTCTCCAACCAAGCATGCCTGCACACACATACATACATGCTCCCTCACACACACACACACACGCGCATATACACACACTCAGAGTGAGGGGCACAGTGGTTGAGCTGCTGCCTTCCAGTGCCAGAGAACCGGGTTCAATCCTGACTATGGGCGCTGGGTGCACAGAGCTTGCACATTTTCCTTGTGACCGCGTGGGTTTCCTCCGGGTGTTCCGGTCTCCTCCCACACTCCAAAGACGTGCAGATTTAATTGGCTTCTGTAAATTGTCCCTAGAGTGTCGGATAGAAGTAGTGTATGGGTGATCACTGGTCGGTGGATTCAGTGGGACATTGTATCTCTAAACTAAATTAAACTAAACATATATGCGCACACACGCACACACGCACACACACACACACACACACACACACACACACGCACACACACACACACACGTTCACACACACTCACACTCATGCCCACACACACACACACAAATACACACACATACATACACACGCGCACACACACACACACACACACACACACACGTTCACACACACTCACACTCATGCCCACACACACACACACACACGTACACACACACACACACTCACGCCCACACACACACACACACACACACACACACACACACACACACACACACACACACACACACACACACATACACACACACACACACACACACACACACACACACACACGTACCCATGTGTACAGAGCTAACACCCCAAACATGCATGCATACAAGTAAGTGCATAAATTTTGTGTACACAAAACATTGCACAAAGCACTGATATACACATATATATTTTCAATCATACAATAATGGCACCTATGTATACGCACCTGCCCATGAACACGTATGATGCATGGCACTACAAATTGGACACATCAGCATCTGCGTGTGGACACACATGAACATGCACACAGATGTATAACACTCATGGCACAAAGCACATATGTTAGCACAAGCGTTTACATGCATGCAGTCACACAAGTACAGACTCTAATGCATTCACACACAAATACACACACACACACACACACACACATACATGCCCATATATATGCAAATGCACAAACACATGTGTAGACACGCACGTACATACATGGGCACACACACACATCTGAATGAAGGGAGAACGGGAAGATTATTTTAAAGAGCTAGAGAGAGCTTGTGCAAAATATACAATAAGGACAATATAGTAAATCGGTATCTCATTGTGTCCATTCTGGTGAATTGTTTATCCTTGCACAGACGTGCTGACAATGCAAAACAGATCTCTGAGGTGACTGATCAATTAGATGCGACCAATAATTGCCTGTAATGATTGGTGAAGTCAATGTTTTAATTTTGTAAAAGACTAACAAGTGATTGTTTGATTTCAAAGTCAGAGACGGGATGCAAAATGATGGATTGCCTTAATCGGTCAGAATTGGAACTGAATGGTAATGAATTCATTTTAAATAATTGCTGTACTATTTTTCCTTTCGCTGTAGTCATTGCCCTCCATATCTCCCCTCCCCTCCCCTCTTTGGCTGCGGTTTTGCTTAAAGTATAACAACATTGACTCGGTCAAGAATGTTGGTCGCATGCAGCAAGTTAGGAAGGAGCATTCAGTATAATCTTATCTAATAGAGCGAATGATCAAAGTATCTTTCTCTGGGGCTTACGGAAAGGGATTGATTCTATTTAGAGGAAGAGGATGCAGGGTGTTAATTTCTATGCATATATTGTTCGGGTAATTGACTGTTTAGCACTGAAATTTTGATTTCTTTGCGGCACCTCGATAGAACCCTATCTGATGTATAAGAAAATAACTGCAGATGCTGGTACAAATCGATTTAGTCTGAAGAAGGGTCTTGACCCGAAACGTCACCCATTCCTTCTCTCCCGAGATGCTGCCTGACCTGCTGAGTTACTCCAGCATTTTGTGAATAAATCGAACCCTATCTGATGTTCATCACCCCCGTCCTTCAGTTATGGGACTGGGTGGGGGGGTTGGGGGAAAAGAAAAACAATGTGCATTGCAGCAAGCAGGTGATTCGCAACCGTGTGAAAGGCTGTATCTGGGACCTGCGGCCTTGCAGTCCCATGCAACTCCAGACTTTGTCGGTGATGTTGGCTCAGGTTGGCCAATTACCCGTGGGAGAAAATGAACCACCTATGAGGAAGGTGGTGGGAGAGGAACTCCTCAACCACCTTAAGTAATGCAGGGGGCAAGCCAATGCCGCAGTGCGGCGCAGTGATGCAGCTGCAGGAGCCGCTGCCTCACAGCACCAGAGACCCGGGTTCGATCCTGACATCGAGTGCTGTCTGTGCGGAGTTTACACGTTTTCCCTGATACCCCCCCTGGGTTTCCTCTGGGCGCTCCGGTTTCCTCCCACGTTCCAAAGTCGTGCCGGTTTGTAGGTTAATTGTCGTCTGTAAAATTGGCCCTAGTGTGCAGGGGGTGGATGAGGAAATAGAACTACCGTGAACGTGAATGTTCTAATTTGTTTCATTGGGTTGTTTAAATGAATACTGACTATTTATTGCATCGTTTGGGAGGCGCATTCCCAATCTCGTTGTACCCCTGTACAATGACAATAAAGATTTATTGTATTGTATTGTATTGTAACGGGTAATCGATGGTTGACGTGGACTTGGTGGGCCGAAGGCCGAAGGATCCCACATCTCGCTTGGGCAGCTTACAACCCAGTGGTATGACTATTGATTTCTCTAACATCAAGTAACCCTGGCATTCCCTCTCTCTCCATCCCTCCCCCACCCAAGTTGCACCAGCATCTTGTTCTCACCTAGTAAACAGCTAACAATGGTCTGTTTGCTTTATCATAGTTACGTTTTTGCATATCTTTCATTCAATTGTTCCATATCTCTCCACTTAGACAATAGACAATAGACGATAGGTGCAGGAGTAGGCCATTCGGCCCTTCGAGCCAGCACCGCCATTCAATGTGATCATGGCTGATCATTCTCAATCAGTACGTCGTTCCTGCCTTCTCCCCATACCCCCTGACTCCGCTATCCTTAAGAGCTCTAACTAGCTCTCTCTTGAATTCATTCAGAGAATTGGCCTCCACTGCCTTCTGAGGCAGAGAATTCCACAGATTCACAACTCTCTGACTGAAAAAGTTTTTCCTCATCTCAGTTCTAAATGGCCTACCCCTTATTCTTAAACTGTGGCCCCTTGTTCTGGATTCCCCCAACATTGGCCTCTAACGTGTCCAACCCCTTAATAATCTTCACTGTATATCTCTCTCATTTCCCTCTTCCCTAACCCTAGTCTGCAGAAGGGTCTCGACCCGAAGCGTCACCCATTCCTTCTCTCCTGAGATGCTGCCTGTCCTGCTGAGTTACGCCAGCATTTTGTCTCTGTCTTTGGTGGGCCGAAAGCCCTGTTTCCATGCTGTATCTCTAATTTAAACTAAACAATCTGTGCCGTTCCTTCCTCCCCTCTCCCCACCAAAAAGAATGTGTGACCCTGTTCGCGTTTTTGAACTGTGTCCCACGGCCCCTCAACTCTGCCCTTGGCAGCCCAGGTCGAATTCCCAGGAATGTTCACCTTGAGGATGAGGGATGGTTTCCGAGCCAGGGAACGACGCCTGGAGAAATCCCATGGATTTGCAATGGCTGCAATTTAAAGATTTCCTCACCGCGGGGGGCCTTCGCTAAAGTCAAGAGTGATTGCTTCTAACTTATTGCTTCCTGGCCTGTAGAATAAGCGAGCTACCTCATTCAATTAGAACCCACTGTTCCTTCCAAGCAGTGAACTCGACTATGAGCCATCAATTACGCTGCGCCTAATACCTTCTAATGATGGAATGAATTTGCCGCAATTTTAAAATCATTACACCTCGGTTTATTAATGACAAAAATATTTGCTTGCGCGCCATAAAGGAAGGATTATAATCAGCAAATATTCACAGTCGGATGCATCAACTGCTTAAGACTTTTATTTTAATCGTTATCTTTCTCTATGGTTGTCAGGGGAGATCATCCTGTTACACCGAGCCCACCGATGTGCTTGTTGTCAGCCTGTGGTCTCTGGGGTCGTGTAGGACTGAGAGAACAAAAACAATGATGTGATTGCCAGAGATGGCCAGGCAATGGGGCTCGTTCCGTTAGTTACAGTTGGTGCTGCAACAGGCAGATTCAATGTTGGAGCGGTCAGGAAGATTCAGACTTATTCCTCTCAGATTAGGTCGGTTCGGTGGCGCAGCGGTAGAGTTGCTGCCTTACAGCGCTTTCGGCGCCAGAGGCCCGGGTTTGATCCCGACTACGAGTGTTGTCTTTCCGTTCTCCCCGTGACCGCGTGGGGTTTTCTCCGAGATCTTCGGTTTCTGTGTGCAGTTTTGGTCTCTAAATTTGAGGAAGGATATTCTTGCTATTGAGGGCGTGCAGCCTAGGTTTACTAGGTTAATTCCCGGAATGGTGGGACTATCATATGTTGAAAGACTGGAACGACAAGGCTTGTATACACTGGAATTTAGAAGGATGAGAGGAGATCTTATCGAAACGTATAAGATTATTAAGGGGTTGGACATGTTAGAGGCAGGAAACATGTTCCCAATGTTGGGGGAGTCCAGAACCAGGTGCCATAGTTTAAGAATAAGGGGTAGGCCATTTAGAACTGAGATGAGGAAAAACTTTTTCAGTCAGAGTTGTGAATCTGTGGAATTCTCTGCCTCAGAAGGCAGTGGAGGCCAATTCTCTGAATGCATTCAAGAGAGAGCTAGATAGAGCTCTTAAGGATAGCGGAGTCAGGGGGTATGGGAAGAAGGCAGGAATGGGGTACTGATTGAGAACGATCAGCCATGATCACATTGAATGGCGGTGCTGGCTCGAAGGGCCGAAGCCTCCTCCTGCGCCTATTGTCTATTGTCTATTGTCTATTGTCCTCCCACACTCCAAAGACATACAGGTTTGTAGGTTAATTGGCTTGATGTAAATGTAAAATTGTCCCGAGTGCGTGTAGGATGGTGTTAATGTGTGTGGGGGTCACTGACCGGCGAGGACTCGGTGGGCCGAAGGGCCTGTTTCCGCGCTGTATCTCTAACCTGGGCCGCGAGGATTTAATAATGTGGGCAATGATGTGAGTAGGATGCACCTGCCAGCTGCAGTCCTAACTCAGAAAACACCTGCCAAACACCTCTGTCGTTTTTAAAGGAAAATACCTTTTGTAATTTGCTCCCATCCGCAGCTTGGAGTCTCACTTGGGACAGGTGAGGAGGATTATAGAACAATTCTAGATTAAATTAGATTAGACTAGAGGTACAGCGTGGAGACAGGCCCTTCGGCCCACCAAGTCCACGCCGAACCACGATCACCCATTCCCACTAGTTCTATCCTACACTCTGGGGGACAATTTACAGAGGCCAATTAACCTATAAAACTGCACGTCTTTGGGATGTGGAAGGAAACCGAAGCACCCGGAGAAACCCCACGTGATCACACGGAGAACGTAAAAACTCCGTACAGACAACACCCGTAGTCAGGATCGAACCCAGGTCTTTGGTGCTGTGAGGCAGCAACTCCACCGCTGAGCCACAGTTTAGTTTGCGACAGTTCTGTTTGCTCCAACATCTGCCTATCATTAAAAAACCCTCACCTGCGGTCAGCTATTACCTGTCGTGCTTTGTCCTACCCCTCCCCTCTCCCCAGCATCCTTCCCCCTCCTCCCCCCTTCAACCAGTCTGATGAAGGGTCTCGACCCAAAACATCACCTATCCATGTTCTCCAGAGATGCTCCCTGAACTGCTGAGTTACTCCAGCACTTTTTTCGTGTGGATGGTCTCTGGTATTTTACCCAACAGATCGAGGTCCATGTAAGAGTCAAGAGAGAGTGTTTAATTGCCGTAGGGAAACAATGAAATTCTTACTCAGTGCCGGGTAAACAAAACAAAAACCAGTGCCCGGTTTCCTCTGGAGTTCCAAAACATGAAACACAGAACAGAACAGCACAGGAACAGGCCCTTCGGTCCACAATCCCCACACCAAACATGGTACCAGTTAAGGAATAGGTGGCGTTTTGGGTTTGAGACCGTTCTTCAGACTGAGTGTCAGCGGAAAGGGAAACGAGAGATACAGACGGTGATATAGAGAGATAGAGGACAAATGAATAAAAGATATACTAAAAAGTAACGATGATAAAGGAAACGGGCCATCGTTAACCGTGGGCTAGGTAAAATCGAGTTCAGGCAATGAAAGTCAACAAGACGACTCTGAAGCTGGTGCACTTGGGTGGTGGAGGGATGGAGAGAGAGGGATGGAGAGAGAGGGATGGAGAGAGAGGGATAGAGAGAGTGATAGAGAGAGAGGGAATGCAAGGATTACTCGAAGTTACCACTGGACTGTAAGCTGCCCAAGCGAAATGTGAGATGCTGTTCCTCCAATTTGCATTTGGCCTCACTCTGACAATGGAGGAGGCCTAGGACAGAAAGGTCAGTGTGGGAATGGGAAAGAGTGTTTGGCAACTGAGAGATCAGGTAGGTCCAAGTGGACTGAGCAATGGGGATCAGCGAAACGTTTCGACCTGAAACGTCACCTATTCCTTTTCTCCAGAGATACTGCCTGACTGCTGAATTACTCCAGCTTTTTGTGTCTATCTTCGCATCTGCAGTTCCTTCCTACACATGATACCAGTTAAACTAACCTCTTCTGCCTGTACATGGTCCATATCCCTCCCTTCCTGCCTACCTAAAAGCTTCTTAAATGCCACTATTGTATCTTCCTCCACCACCAACCCGCGCAGCATGTTCCAGGCACCCACCACCTTCTGTGTAAAAAGCCTAGAGGGCATGGTGGCGCAGCGGTAGAGTTGCTGCCTTACAGCGAATGCAGCGCCGGAGACTCAGGTTCGATCCTGACTACGGGTGCTGTACTGTACGGAGTTTGTACGTTCTCCCCGTGACCTGCGTGGGTTTTCTCCGATATCTTCGGTTTCCTCCCACCCTCCAAAGACGTACAGGTTTGTAGGTTAATTGGCTGGGTAAATGTAAAAATTGTCCCTAGTGGGTGTAGGATAGTGTTAATGTGCGGGGATCGCTGGGCGGCGCGGACCCGATGGACCGAAGGGCCTGTTTCTGCGCTGTATCGCTAATTTTAAATTTAAATCTAAATCTAAACATCTCATTTAATCTTTGACCCTCTCAACTTAAAGCTGTGCCTTCTAATCTTTTACATTTGCATCCTGGGAAAAAGGTTCTGACTGTCTACCCTATCTTTGCCTCTCATGATTTTATATGCTATCAGGCCTCCCTTCAACATCTGACGCACCAGGGAACAATTCCGAGTTTGCTCATTCCGACTTTTCCAGATATATAAAGTGGCACAGCGGGTGGAACCGCTGCCTCATAAACCGCCAGTGACCCAGGTTCCATCCTGACCTCGGGAGCTGTCTGCGTGGAGTTTGCACGTTCTCCCTATGACCGCGTGGGTTTCCTTCTGGTGCTCCGGTTTCCTCCCGCATTCCAAAGGCGCGCGGGTTTGTAGTTCAATTAGCCTCTGTAAGTTGCCTCTAGTGTAGCGTTTCTCGACCCTAGGGTTCCGCGAGAGGTCGCTGGGGTTTTAGATTTAGATTTAGAGACACAGCGCAGAAACAGGCCCTTCGGCCCACCGGGTCCGCGCCGCCCAGCGATCCCCGCAGATTAACACTATCCTACACCCACTAGTGACAATTTTTACATTTGCCCAGCCAATTAACCTACAAACCTGTACGTCTTTGGAGTGTGGGAGGAAACCGAAGATCTCGGAGAAAACCCACGCAGGTCACGGGGAGAACGTACAAACTCCGTACAGTACAGCACCCGTAGTCAGGATCGAACCTGAGTCTCCGGCGCTGCATTCGCTGTAAGGCAGCAACTCTACCGCTGCGCCACCGTGCCGCCCCGAGGGAAATAGTGATGAGTAGGCTAATCATACATTAATGCATTTTTGAGTCATTTTTGTTTTTTTAATTTCATATTCGTAATTTTATTATACACGTACGGCACATTCTTGGAAAATTCTTGATTATTGTCATAAAGTCTTCAACCTGTTATATCATTTAAATTAATAAAGATATATAATAATTTTTATGTAGGGGTTCCCTGAGACGTGAAAATTATTTCAATGGTTCCGCAATGGTAGAAGGTTGAAAAACGCTGCTGTCGTGTGTAGGTAGTGGATGAGAATGTGGGATAACATGGAACTACTGGGAACGGGAGATAGATGGTGGGCCGAATGGCCTATTTCCATGCTACATCTCTGTACTAAACAAACACGGATCTCTGACATTCTGTGCAGAAGAAAATGCACTGCTCTGGTACCTGCCTGTTTAGTAGCTGCCTGTTTAGTCTATCAAGGAAGCGCAAAAAAAAAGATGTTTTCTTTCAAGAGAAATAAATTCCATGTAAGCAAGGAATGGTCTGTGCATAAACGGATGAGCCAGAGTCTCTCGGTGTTTAATGAAAGCACGGTTCAAGGAAAGCAAGCATGGTTGGGGCAGGGAGCAGCCACTAACAGATTCATTAAACCCACCGCACAGCAGCAATAAACAATCAATTTATTTCACCAGGCGATCTGAATGATTGCCAACAGCTACATACACAACGCCCCTGAGAGGGGCAGCAGGCAAACACTCAAACCTCAAGCACCACGCAAGCATATTGCGCTGCATGGAGTCCGAAAACAATTTTTTAGAAAATCTTTTGTGATTATCGTTTCAAGATGGGAATTTTATTGAACAAAAACTGAGCTGACTGCTGATTGAACCTTTCAAATCCTTTTTCTCGGTGAGGTGAAATGGATCAGAGCGTGCAGGAGGAGGTGGAACCCAGGCAGAGATATGTCGGAAATTAAATCACTACGCGCTGAAAATGCCCAGGAGGTCAGACGGGATCTGCGGAGAGTGAAGCGGGGCTGACGTTACCGATTAACACCCGAAGAGTTCAGAGATACAGCGTGGAAACAGGCCCTTCGGCCCACCGAGTCCATGCCGACCATCGATCACCTGTTCACGTTAGTCCTGCGTTATCCCACTTTCTCATCCACTCCCTAGACACAGGGGGCGATTTGCAGATGTCGATTCACCTACAAACCCGCACGTCGTTGGGGCGATTTGCAGATGTCGATTCACCTACAAACCCGCACGTCGTTGGGGCTCTTTCTATGCTCCCCCTCTGTGATTCCTGTTGCTCTGAGGGTACGGTCCAATTCACCTCTACCCCATTGCGGACATTGGACTTTGTCCCTGGACTTAGTTACTCTACAATGCAGAGAACTCTACTCTGCACTCTGTATCTTCCCCTTTGCTCTAGCTATTGCATTTGAGTTTGACTTATAGAGTCATAGAGTCATGGAGTGATACAGTGTGGAAACAGGCCCTTTGGCCCAACTTGCCCACACCGGCCAACTTGTCCCAGCTGCACTAGTCCCACCTGCCTGTGCCTGGTCCATATCCCTCCAAACTTGTCCTATCCAGGTAAGATTCTAACTGCTCCTTAAACATTTGTATAGTCCCAGCCTCAACTACCTTCTCTGGCAGCTTGTTCCATGCACCCACCACCCTTTGTATAACAAGTCACCCCTCAGATTTATATTTAATCTTTTCCCCTTCACCTTGATTGTATTGATTGTACTTGATTGTATTTTTTTTTTTTAAAGTATCATCTGAACTGATTAGATCACATGCGAAACAAACCTCATCACCCGAGCTCGCTGCATGCACGTGACGGTAATAAACCTCGGCCTGCATTTTGTACTGGTTTTAGTTTCCAAGCGATTTTGAAAGATTCTCTCCAATACTTGAGTGAAAGAGGATTAATTCCAATTCACAGCCAAACACCCAGCGTCTCGTCACAGTGGGCCCCAACAATCACACAAGTGTGTAATTCACATGAAATTCTATAAACTTAAATGACTGTGTTAAGGCAGTAATTTTATTCAGGAGACAACTGCTTTATAATCGAGCATGCTGACACCAATCTCATTTTCAGCAAAGCTGTTTTGTTGTAAAAAAATCCTTTGGAATGCAGCTCGACACCTTTCCACCATCTGCAGGTTTAGCTCGGTGTCACTGGCACTATCCCCGCTGTGTTTGTTGATAGCATCGTGCTATTTTACTGTACTGCAAATAAATATTATCATTCAGAGTTATTGCGGCTGGAAACTTGTCTTTCCTCTTGGCCCAGAGATCAAACCCAATTGAGCGCAAGATTTATGTCAACACTTCTGTGAAACAGGGAGAACGTCACTCAGGGCGGTGCTGTTCCTTGGCTGAGCCATTTAATCAAAGCCCCTTCCACCCTCATAGTGCCTTACAGCACGGAAACAGGCCCTTCGGCCCAACTTGCCCATGCCGACCAAGATGCCGCATCTACAGCTGCCCACGTTTGGCCCACGTCCCTCTTAACTTTCCCTATCGATGTACTGGTCCAAATGTCTTTTGAACGTTGTTATTGGACCTGCCTCAACTACCTCCTCTGGCAGCTCATTGCACACCCCCACCACCCTTTGTGGACGTACCTTTAAAAAGGTGATGAGGAGGAATTTCTGTAGTCAGAGGGTGGTGAATCTGTGGAATTCATTGCCACAGAAGGCTGTGGAGGCCAAGACATTGGAGCTTTTTAAAGCGGAGATTGACAGGTTATTGATTAGTTAAATGTAATGGGGAGAAGGCGTGTGCACAATGGGTAGAGGTGAAGAATTAGATTCACTCAGTGAAAGATTCTGCAAGAGAATGGTGTTCAGAGGAAAAAATAGATCAGCCATGATTGAATGGCGGAGTAGACTCAATGGGCCAAATGGCCTAATCCTGCTCCTTCACCCTCTCATTCACCCTCTATGTGAAAAAGTTGTCCCTCACGTTCCTATTAAATCTTTCTCCTCTCACCTTGAACCTACGTCCCCTGGTTCTTGATTCCCCAACTCTGTGCAAAAGCCTCTGTGCATTCATCCTAACTATTACCCTCGGACTCTCAAGAGAATCTCAGGAGATTCCATTGCAATATATTGAAGGGAAACCAGTAGTATTCTTTCCAGGTATCCCGACCAATCCTTGCCCATCTACAAGCCTTGCTAAAGGAATGACAATCTGATCATAAGGTTCAGATTGGGTGACGTTTCAGGTCGAGATCCTTCTTCAGATTTTGGCATGCACTGGCCCCATCCCCGAACTCTATCTCCACTACATTGACGACTACATCGGGGCTCCCACCGGCACCCATGTGGAACTCATGGACTCCTTTAATTTCACTATCAATTTCCATCCTGCACTCAAATTCACTTGGACCATCTCCGGCATCTCCCTACCATTTCTTGATCTCACCATCTCCATCACAGGAGATAGACTATCGACTGCAGTCTCTCGAACCGAAACGTCACCCATTCCTTCTATCCAGAGATGCTGCCTGTCCCGCCGAGTTACACCAACATTTTGTGCTGGTGTAAACCAGCATATGCAGTTCCTTCCTAGACTATCTGATCATTCCGTCATTGTAGTTTATACCTTACCATGTGGCACCATCCATCTGAAGAAGGGTCCCGACCTGAAACATCGCCTGTCAATTCCCTTCACCGATATTGCCACACTGACTGAGTTCCTAGGGGTGGCACAGCAGTGTTGTTGCCTTACAGAGCCATTAAATGGAGTTTAATACAGTAACTGGTGTGAGGGTGATCGTTAGTTGGCGTGGACCCAGTGTGCCAAAGGGCTTGTTTTCATGCCGTATCTTTAAAGTAAACACCGAGTTCCTCCGGCACATTGTGATTTGCTCTTAATTATGGCATCTGCACTTCCTTGTGTCTCAATGTCTACACCTCAATGTTTTCGACGTCTTTGGGAGTTCTGAAGTTGTGAAACCCCCTACAGAATCACAGATCATTCGTTCTTTTAGCCTTGGGTTAAGTTAAACATTATTTACAGGCAGCACAGCATCAGCGGAGGTTGGAAGTGGGCAGGGTCTAGTTTTCACAGCAGGCAGCCAATTTTACTTTTGTTGAGAAACTAAATTGCAGCGGAGACCATTTAAGGATTTGAGCTTCAATGGCATCATCTCCCAGTAAAAGCAAAGCAATCTCATCAGAAAAATCAGCACTCTTGGTTACATAGAGATTAAGTAGATAAAATGAAACCCATTCACTTAGATCAGTATGGGTCACAAGCTTGATTTACAGAGGGATTTCCCAATCACTTTACTTGGCTACCACATTGGTATTATTTGGTCATAAGTGATAGGAGCAAAATTAGGCCATTCAGCCCATCAAGTCTACTCTGCCATTCAATCATGGCTGATCTATCTCTCCCTCCTAACTCCATTCTCCTGCCTTCTCCGCATAACCTCTGACACCCGTACTAATCAAGAAACCAATTTGCAACCAATCCCATTGCAATTGAGATATATTTAACCTCAACTCAAAACACTTTTTTTTCATGCATGCAATTGAGAGTCCTGTTGAGATGTGAATGCAAACGGCTGATTGGTTCATCTGTACCCATTGGCTGCATTTGTTATTCCCTGGTGGCCTCCCATCCAATCACTGATCGGACCTGAGCCTTCTTAAGCCTACCACACAGGCAGTACCAATGAATTGAGGTGAAGTGTCTGGACCCAAAACATCAATTTGCTTCCACTGATGCTGCCTGGCCAGCTGAGTTCTTCCAGCTCTTTTTATTTTTGCAAGCACTGACAGCATTGGAGCACATTAAAGCAAGTCGGATCTGACTAGGGCTAGCACACCAAGTTGGTTTACATGTCACAAGCACCGAGCTACAGTTGGATCAGATATACCCCCACACATAAATACAATCAAGCCAAACGTGTGTACAATAGAGAGAGCAAAAGGGAAGATACAGAGTGCAAAATATTGTAGCGCATCAGATGGATTCCGACCCGAAACGTCACCTGTTCCTTGTCTCCAGAGATGCTGCCTGACCCGCTGAGTTGCTTCAGCGCGATGTGTCTACCTTTGGCACAAACCGGCATCTGTAGTTCCTTCCTACACATAGTGGCGCATCGGTTCCATGGACAAAGTCCACTGTGTACAATGGATAGAGGTGAGGGATCATATATAACTCAGCGAAAGATTCTGCAAACATGCACTTCACTCCCTTTTTGCTTTCACTGCGAAGGGTTCTTTTGGAAGGACTTATCAAAGGGCAGTGTTTACCGTGGTGTGACTCTACAGTGTGGGATGATAGGGCCATGTGTGCGTACCACATACTATTTATTTGGCACTGCCTGTTCTAACGCCTGTGCTTCCGTCCATATATAGTCAGCCCGTCCTCTCAGAGCTAGGCTGATCTCAGAGGCACAGTAACATTTTCTTTTATCATATCATATCATCATCATATCATATCATATCATATATATACAGCCGGAAACAGGCCTTTTCGGCCCACCAAGTCCGTGCCGCCCAGTGATCCCCGCACATTAACACTATCCTACACCCACTAGGGACAATGTTTACATTTACATTTTACATTTACCCAGCCAATTAACCTACATACCTGTACGTCTTTTTTACTGCTCAACTTTGGCGTTTGAGTGCGTTGTTCTCTCCAGCAACATTCAATTACACATTTACAGGCACGGCTACTGTCTGTATTTAACAAAAAAGGGAACAGGAAGCTGTGAGTGTTTAATGGGTGTCTTAAATATCCCAGTGCTTCATTAAACTGCGGTGGTAACAGCAGGCTCCAAGATATAGGGGACCAGTCATTAGCCAATATGCACTTGCCAATCCAGTGCTTTTCTACAACAAATCCATTTTAACCTTGCTACTGTTTCAACGATAACAACAACAACAAAAATCGTGGTGGAAAAACCATTTGGGGCTGGGAGTCCATGTGTCCAATTACATGTTGACCCAACCTAAGGATCCATCAACGCTGAGGTCAAGCGCTTGCTGTGCTGCACCTCCACCCCTAGATGTCCTCAGCAAGCTGTGTTACTGGCACTCACCATGCATGTCAGTGACATTTAGTGATGGGGGGGGGGCACGGACAATATTCTCCTGATGATTCATCAACTTCCACCCCTGGAGCCAAACTCTACCCAGCCCAGATCAGGAGTTCTGGGTCACTTGCTATCGGATACTGATTGATTCCAACAGGGCTCTGGCCGTCTTTGTATCGTGGGCCATTGTCCCAGATGTCATCTTCTCCTCCTTGTCTCAGGAGGTTTGGATGGGTATCCACTCCCAATCTTCTCGTCAGACTTGTATTCTCCCATCTGAAGAAGGGTTCCAACCCGAAAAGTCGCCTATTCTTTTTCTCCAGAGGTGCTGCCTGACCCGTTGAGTTACCCCAGCATTTTATGTCTGTCTCCCAGTCCTCTCCACTGTTTCCATTAGGTTCACTAGGTTAATTCCCGGAATGGCGGGACTGTCGTATGTTGAAAGGCTGGAGCGATTGGGCTTGTATACACTGGAATTTAGAAGGATGAGGGGGGATCTTATTGAAACATATAAGATAATTAGGGGATTGGACACATTAGAGGCAGGAAACATGTTCCCAATGTTGGGGGAGTCCAGAACAAGGGGCCACAGTTTAAGAATAAGGGGTAGGCCATTTAGAACGGAGATGAGGAAGAACTTTTTCAGTCAGAGAGTGGTGAAGGTGTGGAATTCTCTGCCTCAGAAGGCAGTGGAGGCCAGTTCGTTGGATGCTTTCAAGAGAGAGCTGGATAGAGCTCTCAAGGATAGCGGAGTGAGGGGGTATGGGGAGAAGGCAGGAATGGGGTACTGATTGAGAGTGATCAGCCATGATCGCATTGAATGGCGATGCTGGCTCGAAGGGCTGAATGGCCTACTCCTGCACCTATTGTCTATTGTCTATTGTCTATTGTCTATTGACCAAGCATTATTCAACTAGTTTCGTGCCCGATTTTCCGAGAATCCCACACCATCGAGAACCGTGGGCAGTATCAATCGTACTGATGGAAGAACAGTTTCCGCTGGGATTAAGAATATTTCTTTGACCAGGGTTCCTTCCTGAGTTTCCAAAGAACCAAGTTTCCTTGGCAATTAACCTTCAAATGTTCTGGCTCATGAATTGGAGATGGGATGTATTTCTGTCCACTTTGTTTTGGGTCTCTGACTCGTTCTTCCGACAGCAGACAGGTTTGCAGGAGATTCAAAGCCCAGATAGATGGGTGGGTGATGTCCCAGCACCTGTTGTTGGCCATGCACTCTGTCTGATGCAGAACTGTGGCTGTGGGTTTATCACAAGGTTGTGGCTGCTCAGAGTAGAACTTTGTTTTGATATCAAAACATTATTTTGTATAAAATTATCATGAGAGGAATAGATCAGGTAGATGCACAGAGTCTCTTGCCCAGAGTAAGGGGATCGAGGACCAGAGGACATAGGTTTAAGGTGAAGGGGAAAAGATTTAATAGGAATCTGAGTGGTAACTTTTTCACACAAAGTGTATTTGGTGTAGCTGGGACATGTTGGCCAGTGTGGACAAGTTGGGCCGAAGGGCCTGATTCCACGTTGTAACACTCTATGACTATAATGTTATCAAAACCTTATTTTGCTATCAAACCCTTATTTTAATATCAAACCCTTATTTTGATATCCAAACCTTATTTTGATATCCGTTCACTCATTATATCCAATGGGAGTGTGTAATGTTATGAGAGGCATAGATAGGGTAGACACTAAGAACCTTTTATCCCAGATGAAAATATCAAATCTTTTACAATGAGGTGGGCAAAGTTGATCTGAAGACAAGGAAGGACCAGCCCAGCTGGATTTAGTTCCCTTGGTCCCCGGATGATGAGATGACTGGTGTCAGCTCGGTCCCCCTTCCCATGCTGGATGTCTCGGTGATCGCTGCTCCAAGTTCCGTCATCGGGGAAGAGATGACCACACGAATGTTTCCAATGACTCTGAGAAACGTCCCCACCGACCCCTCCGCCCCGTGACCGCTCAAACTGAAGCAGGGCTACTCAGGGTGGCACTTGGAAACTTGTACCCATGCATCTGCAGCACCTAGGGGTCGGATGGAAATGGGAGAAGAATGGGGGGCCATCTCACAACCTGACCGCCTGCCCACAGGACGTAGGACGGCACAGCACAGAAACAGGCCCTGCGGCCCACAATGTCTGACCATTCCAAGGCCAACTCTTATCTACCTGCACATAACCCATATCCCACCATTCCCAGCGTGTCCATGTGCCTATCCAGACCCGTTTTAAATGCCAGTATATCGTATCTGCCTTCACCACCAACCCTAGTAGCCTGTTCTAGGCGCTCAACACACTCTGTGGAAAATAAAACTTGCATTGCATATCTCCTTTAAACTTTGCCCCTCTCACCTTAAAGCTATGCCCTCCAGTATTTGATTTTTCCATCCTGGGAAAAAGGTTCTGACTCTCTACCCTATCTATGCCTCTCATCTATATATCAAAACTCTCGTTTGTTTGTTTATTTGTGATCGAACTACAGCCAAAACTGTACACGATAGCTTGACAATTTTAGGCCCATCTGATTCACCGTCGTCGCTTTAATGGTAAAGCAAGTCGTTTTTATTGAAATCGGTGTTATATTTGTAAGTTATTCACATTTTAAAGTTTAAATCTATCTCCTAGGGAGGGAGGGGGATGGAGGTGGGGGGGGGAGGGAGGGAGGGGGAAGAGGGTGGATAAGGGGGGTTGAGGGGGATGGAGAGGGGGAAGGGGAAGTGGGGAGGGGGTGGGGGACGGGAGGGAGAAGGGAGGGAGGGGGGAGGGGGGTAGGAGAGGGTTGAGCCCAACGGGTCCACTTGGTCTAGTAATTTTATATACTTCTGACTGGTCTCATAGAAACATAGAAACATAGAAAATAGGTGCAGGAGTAGGCCATTTGGCCCTTCCAGCCTGCACCGCCATTCTATATGATCATGGCTGATCATCCAGCTCAGTAGCCTGTACCTGCCTTCTCTCCATACCCCCTGATCCCTTTAGCAAAAAGGGCCACATCTAACTCCCTCTTAAATATAGCCAATGAACTGGCCTCAACTACCTTCTGTGGCAGAGAATTCCACAAACTCACCACTCTCTGTGTGAAGAAATGTTTTCTCATCTCGGTCCTAAAAGACTTCCCCCTTATCCTTAGGCTGTGACCCCTGGTTCTGGACTCCCCCAACATCATGAACAATCTTCCCGCATCTAGCCTCTCCAACCCCTTAAGAATTTTATATGTTTCTATAAGATCCCCCCTCAGTCTTCTAAATTCCAGCGAGTACAAGCCCAGTCTATCCAGTCTTTCCTCATATGTAAGTCCCGCCATCCCAGGGATCAATCTGGTGAACCTTCTCTGTACTCCCTCTAAGGCAAGAACGTCTTTCCTCAGGTTAGGAGACCAAAACTGCACACAATACTCCAGGTGCGGTCTCACCAAGGCCCTGTACAACTGCAGCAGAACCTCCCTGCTCCTAAACTCAAATCCTCTTGCTATGAATGCCAACATACCATTCGCTTTCTTCACTGCCTGCTGCACCTGCATGTCTCCTCCCAACCTCTGGTGTACCAGAGCAAACAATCCTAGTCTATCCAACCTCTCCCTGCAGCTAATACCCTCTAATCCTAATCCTAATAACTATTGGACAGTAGAGGTACAATACCCTCTATTGTACCCGGAATACCCTCTAGGCAGAATTGTGGCAAACCTCCTCTGCATCCTCTCCAAAACTCCTACATCCTCCCTGTGGGGGGGGGGGGGGGGCATCAGGCCTACATGCAATATTCCAAATGCGGTCTAACTAAAGTTCTATAAAGCTGCATCATGACTTCCTGACTCTTTTTCTCAATGCTGCAACCAATAAATACAAGCATGCCAGATGCCCTCCTTACCACTCCATCTATGGTGAACAATGGACAATTCAGGACCCGGTGAGGGGGGATCGGTGTGAGGGAGGTGGGGGTGTGGGGGGGGGGGGGGGGGGAGACCAAAGGGGGAACTGCTCCTGGGGGGGGGGGGGGGGGGCGAGGGGGTGAAATTTGTAACTTTGTAAATGCCCTTTATGGGTGACTATTTGCATACCTTGTCAAGGAATGCAAGCAAAGAATTTTAATTCAATTCAATACTACCTTCCCCATCAAATACTTCCTCGCCTCCTCATTGAAGTGGCTGGTATAGGCACACTGACCACACCACCTGCCCGATTCCTGGAGAACTGGAATGGAAGCAAGTCATCGTTGATCCAGAGTGAAAGGTTCAGAAGCAGGAGGGTATCTCAGTGACATGGCTAATGTTACCTTTGTGCTTTGGGAAAGTGAAGAGCATGTGACCATGCCACATCCACCTGCTATGCAAAGGTCAGCTGCAGTCAGTCAACACAACAGTGTCTCTGACTGGGGATTAATAAGACCTACAGAGACAAAAATCAAACGCTTAGCTTTCGGGTACAATTCCTTGGTATCCATGTTCCGAATCCTCCTGCTTTTGGAATGTAATCTATCCCCTAATTCAAGTGATGCAGCCTGAGTCCCAAATGAAAGTATTCCTTTAGTGTTTTACCAACTTCCCGTGAAAAGAGAGGTTCCAGTGAAGTTTACAAGGCTCGGCAGCAATTGACAGGAACTCAACCAAAAGCATTTAACAATGTGGCATTTGGTTCCTTCTCTCTGAGAACAGGAACAAAATTCAATTGTCTCTGTATTAACAGACTGTTTAAGGGTCAGTAACTGGCCCCCACCTGATCTGCCTAGCATCTCATTGAGTTTCCTCGTGATCTATCTCCATTGCACTTGCACTAGATTCAAGTTGGACTGATGGAAACGTGGTGCTCCTCTGGATTCCAAGCTCATCGGGTTTCACCCCCTGCCACATATGGCGGACAAATCCAGATTATGTGGGGTAAATCGATCAGCTCGGGGCCAATGAGTCGTGCACATGTGCAGGCATGCAGCCCGTTGGTGAACATTGCAAGTGTAACACTGCAGAGAGTATTAGTGATTGGAATAAATATATCAGGGTGGAGTTTATCACTGAGCATGTGGCCGCAGAGTTTATCAGTAAGAAGTGTGAGCAAGCAGCCCATTAGCTGCTGAAACGTGCCGGAGTGGATTTTCGTAATTGCAGAGACAAGAGTGTTACTGAATACAACTGCAAATACACTGTTATCAACGTGATGTATAGTGGTCAACACTGTATCCTCTATCCCGCACACAATTTATTGTTTGGGGATTAATGTAGTCGCTGGCGAGTGTTCTTACTAAACTGCATAGTGTTAGTTGCTGAGTATTTGTCTCATCAGTAAGACTGCTCATTCTCATTTAGTTTAGTTTGGAGATACAGCACGGAAACAGGGCCTTCAGCCCACAGAATCCGTGCCAACCAGCAATCCCCTTGCACTAGCCCTATCCTGCACACCAGGGACAATTTACAATTTTTACCGAACCCAATCAACCTACAAACCTGTACGTCTTTGGAGTGTGGGAGGAAACCGGTGCACCCGGAGAAAACCCACGTGGTCATGGGGAGAACGTACAAACTCTGTACAGGCAGCACCCGTAGTCAGGATCGAACCTGGGTCTCTGGCGCTGTAAGGCAGCAACTCTACCGCTGCGCCACCGTGCCGCCCCAACACTTCTCAGGCACTTTGCACTTCAGGTCATCTGGTGATAATACCTTAATTCAGACCTTTCCACCTCTAGACTTGACTCTTCCAACACATCCCTTGTAGGTTCCCTCATTTCAGAACCCATAAAATTAAGGTGATTCAAAGCTGCAGTGCGAGTCCAAACCCACTTGCTGCTGACAGCATTGGTTCCAAGTTAATGGAAAAACCCAGGCATTACAACTCTTTATTTTGTTCAGGGTGGCACAGTGGTGCAGCTGCTAGGGCCGCTGACTCACAGCGCCAGAGACCCCGGTACGATCCTGACCTCGGGTGCTGGCTGTGTGGAGTTTGCACGTTCTCCCTGCCAGCGCATGGATTTTCTCTCGACGCCCCGGTTTCCTCCCACATCCCAAAGACGCACGGGTTTGTAGGTTTCCTGGCCGCTGTAAATTTCCCCATGTGTGCCGCGAGTGAAAGAGGAATTGGGAGAGCATGGAGCTAGTGCACAGGTGATCAATGTTCAACGGGTTCCCGGTGGGCCGAAGGGCTCATTCCCACGCTGAACTTCTAAACTAAAACTAAAAACTAATCCCATAAACCTCCACGTCTCCGTAAGATATTCAGCCCCACATCCCGTTGAAGATACTTGCACTCCCATAAGCCTCGCCTCTCGACAAAGCCCAGGTATAAATGGCGAGGTACTGTCAGCCATAGAGTTCCACCCACACCTCCGCACCCCTCCCTGGACCTCTCTCCCTCTCTTCCTCTCTCACCCATTTGCAGAGAAATCTTGAGCAGATGACCGGACTGGTGATGGATGCTCTGGCAAGTGTTTTGCGCTATCAACCGTAAAGAAAAAAAATCCTCTCTGCCTTCCCGGAGCTACATGTTATTCCTGGCCACCTTCTTACTGGAGCCTACATCCAGATTTCTCTTTTCCCCCTGTGAGCTGGTTATCACTTTTCATTCATGGACACACAAAATGCTGGAGCAACTCAGCGGGACAGGCAGCGTCGCTGGAGAGAAGGAATGGGTGACGTTTAGGGTGGAGACCCTTCCGAAGAAGATTGGTGGCACTGAGCTGATTTCTGAGTGGGACCAATGATACTTTATTGTCACAGTGAAATTCTTTATTTTTGCATACAATACACAAAGTACGCAAAGAGTTATCATATCATATATATATATATATATCATATCATATATCATATAGAATAGAATAGAATAGTTCCTTTATTGTCATTGTAACATGAGCCATGTACAACGAAATTGTAAAATGTCAGCCAGTCAGTGCACCATTCAAACATTTCTAAAAGCTAACGATATATATACAGCCGGAAACAGGCCTTTTCGGCCCTCCAAGTCCGTGCCGCCCAGTGATCCCCGTACATTAACACTATCCTACACCCACTAGGGACAATTTTTACAATTTTTTTTACATTTACCCAGCCAATTAACCTACATACCTGTACGTCTTTGGAGTGTGGGAGGAAACCGAAGATCTCGGAGAAAACCCACGCAGGTCACGGGGAGAACGTACAAACTCCTTACAGTGCAGCACCCGTAGTCAGGATCGAACCTGAGTCTCCGGCGCTGCATTCGCTGTAAAGCAGCAACTCTACCGCTGCGCTACCGTGCCGCCCTGCAATGTATCTGGCAATGTATCTGGCTCTGACAAAGTCAAGTCAAGTCAATTTTATTTGTATAGCACATTTAAAAACAACCCACGTTGACCAAAGTGCTGCACATCTGATTAGGAAAAAAAGAAAGAAACGTACAGTGGCACAAAGTGCTCATTATAGTACCGATGGTCCGCCATTTTAACCCTCCCTCTCACCGGGTTCCTCTTTGTTCTCGTTGGCCCAACCATCTCTCCACCACGTACAGTTCATCAGACGGACCTTCCCTCTCCTTTCCGGTCCTTCAGCCTTCAGGGGGGCCTCCCGTAGCCAACCTTGAAGCCACTGCTTTATTGAAGGGTCTATTAGTCTGTCCGCATTTGGGTGTCCCAAAGCATGTTACTCACCAGCGCCTGGGCAGTCATTAAGGGGGAGTATAATGCATCATCACGTGGAAACCCCGCGTCGAAGTGGAAAGCCACTGACATTGGAACACCCCCTTCTGAAGGAGTATGTAATTATCACTAATTAGATCTTTAAAGTTCTTGAATATTTAATTGCATGATTAAACATTAAAAACGATGCTGCAGCCGAGTACAAAGGGCAGGCAATTCTCCTTTTGCTCGTCAACAACCTGCAGATGCCAGAAATCGGAAATTAAACAGAAAATATTGATGAAAGGTCTTTGGCCAGAGACTTACATTCTGCTTCTCTCTCCC
The DNA here is from genome assembly GCF_053455715.1 of Rhinoraja longicauda. Classification (NCBI taxonomy): domain Eukaryota; kingdom Metazoa; phylum Chordata; class Chondrichthyes; order Rajiformes; family Arhynchobatidae; genus Rhinoraja; species Rhinoraja longicauda. Next base: position 17,707,217 of record NC_135977.1, on the reverse strand, counting down.
GCAGAGGCTGCTTAACCTGCTGAGTGTTTCCAGCATTTTTTTGGTTTTGTTTTAATAGTCCCAGGGATGTTTCAGACTTTCCGATGGATTAATGGTAAGAGCCATAGAGTCTCAAAGCACAGAAACAGGCCCAACTTGCTCATGCCAACCACGATGCTCCATCTACTCTAGTCCCATTCTCCGCGTTTGGCCATATCCCTCTAAACCTTTCCTATCCATGTACCTGTCCAAATTGGCTTTTAAATATTGTTATAGTACCTGCCTCAGCTACCTCAACTGGCAGCTCCTTCCATACACCCACCACCACCACCCTCTCTGTGGAAAGAGTTTCCCTATCGGGCTCCCATTAAACCTTTGGTTGTGGATTTCCCTATCGTGAGTAAAAGACTTCGTCCTAGCCCGTCCAACCTCTCCTTGTGGCTTAGGCTCTCAACTCCTGGCAACACCCTGGTAACATAGACAATAGACAATAGACAATAGGTGCAGGAGGAGGCCATTCGGCCCTTCGAGCCAGCACCGCCATTCAATGTGATCATGGCTGATCATTCTCAATCAGTACCCCGTTCCTGCCTTCTCCCCATACCCCCTGACTCCGCTATCCTTAAGAGCTCTACCTAGCTCTCTCTTGAATGCATTCAGAGAATTGGCCTCCACTGCCTTCTGAGGCAGAGAATTCCACAGATTCACAACTCTCTGACTGAAAAAGTTTTTCCTCACCTCAGCCTACCCCTTATTCTTAAACTGTGGCCCGTTGTTCTGGATTCTTAAACGGTGGCCCCTTGTTCTGGAATGTGAGATGTTTGTCTTTATTGTGTAGGGAATCAAAAGGAGGGATGAAGCCATTTTACTGTAAATTTGGAGTCAAGTCAAGTCAAGTCAATTTATTTGTATAGCACATTTAAAAACAACCCACGTTGACCAAAGTGCTGTACATCTGACCAGGAAAAAAAAAGAAACATACAGTGGCAGGCAGCCAAACACAACGGCGCGGCCATCTTGAACAAAATGTTAATTCAATCACCCACAGTCCAACAATAAAAGCACTAAACAGGCACCCAAAATTACCCAACCCCAAAAACCCCCCAAAACACAGTCCAACAATAAAAGCATTAAATAGGCATTCAAATCACACACCCCAAAACCCCCAAAAACACAGTCCAACAATAAAAGCATCAAACAGGCACTCAAACCACCCAACCCCAAAAACACACAAAAAAGAAACATCCATCAAAGAAACATCCATCACAGTGAGTCTCCTCCAGTCCTCTCTCTCCTCACTGTGATGGAAGGCCACAATGTCTTTCCCTTCTCCTGCTGTCCTCGCCCGCAGTCAGGTTGTTGTGGTTGCAGGCCGCACCGGACGGTCCACAGCGGGCCAAGCCCAAGGCGCGTCGCGTCGCAGCCGCTCCCGCAGCCTCCGAAGACGGCCGGCTCCGCTGATGAAAAGTCCGATCCGGGGCGGGCGAACACGCTGCTGCTGCCGCTGTTGCTGCACGTCGGGGCGGTCGTGGCTCCCGACATTGAAGCCCCCGCCCAGCAGAGAAATATCCCGCGGCCATCCTAGGCCGCGCCGGACGGTGAAATGTCCGCGCCCCAAGCCCCGCGATCCGGGGCGGGCGAACACGCTGCCGCTGCTGGAGCTCCCGATGTCGGAATCCACGCGGCCCGAGCCTAAGGCGAGTCGCAGCTGCTCCCGCAGCCTCCGAAGACGGCCGGCTCCGGTGGTGGTAAGTCCGATCCGCGGGCTCTGCGAACCAGAGCCCTGGAGGCCGACAGCTCCAGGAGTTGGGCCGATGGTAGGCCGCAGCAGGAACGGAGACACCACCCAGAACACAAAGGTCGGGTCTCCGTTCTGAAGGGACACACTAATTTACAGTGTTAGTTTCCCCCTCCCCCCCACATACACACATAGTACATAAACACAAAAACACCACATCACAACTACAATTAAGACAACAAAAAACAACAAAAACACAAAGACAAATGGACCGCAGGTGAGCGGCAGCTGCTAGGGCAGTGCCGCCATTTTGGCGAGACCATACCTGGAGTAATTCAGATCGATTTGGTCTCCTTGAAAAAGGATATCATTTGCCTTAAAAGGAACGCAAGAATGATACCGGAGATGGATTACTGGGATGTGGGGTTGTTTTGTGAGTAGACTAGGTATGTATTTCCCAGAGTTTAGAAGTCAAAGTGTTGACTCACTTAAGCATGTGAAATTCTGAGGTCCCTTGACAACATAAATCTGGTGCAGGTGTGTTTCTTGCCTGAGGATCCTACAACCAACATCACTGGGTAAAAGGTCGGACCTCTTGGTCTGTGAGAGAATAAATCTCTGCACTCGAAATGCTGCAAACCCTCGGAATTCTCCACCCTTGAGGGGCCTATTATTGAGTACATTCCAGAAGAAATCACAGAGGATTTTAGATGTACTCCATTCCATCGCACAGACCAGACTTCTCACCATTGACTCCATCTACACTTCACGCTGCCTCGGAAAAACAGCCAACATAATCAAAGACTTGACCCACCCTAGACATTCCTCTTTGTTCCTGCTCCCATCCGGCAGAAGGTTCAGAAGCTTGAAAGCGAGCAACACCAGACTCAGGAACAGCTTTGTCCTCTGTGTTATCAGGCTTCCGAATCCCTAGCTAAGCTAAGGCAGTGGAGGCCAATTCTCTGAATGCATTCAAGAGAGAGCTAGATAGAGCTCTTAAGGATAGCGGAGTCAGGGTAGTATGGGGAGAAGGCGGGAACGGGGTACTGATTGAGAGTGATCAGCCATGATCACATTGAATGGCGGTGCTGACTCGAAGGGCCGAATGGCCTCCTCCTGCACCTATTGTCTATTGTCTATTGTCTATAAGGTACTGTCCGATTCACCTCTCGCCCATTGAGGACACTGGACTTTGTCTATGGAACTGGTGCGCTACAAAGCTGAGAACTATATTCTGCACTCTGTATCTCCCTCTCTGCCTATCGTACTTGAGTTTGACCTGATTGGATCCATGCATTGTATCCATGCAAGGTATATCTGATCTGTTTGGCTAAGCTTTTCACTGTACATGTGACAATAATAAACCTAAACATAAAACCAAAGATAGGGACTGGAGGGATTTGTATTATGAACAGAGAATGAAAGAATTTGAGACTCAAGGTGGGAGAACAACCAAGATCTTACAGAGTGAGCAGACCAAGCTCAAACTGCCAAGTGGCCGGCTCTGGGTTCTGTTTTTCACTGTCCTCTTGAGAGCAATTTGTCCTTATCAACCCAAGGATGCTTTCACCTCAAGGTGTTTTATATCGCACAAGAGGGTGTTTTTTTTAAAAAACTCTCCGGATGTATTATCCTAAGGACAAGTGACCAAAAGCTGCAAAATTCCCTCTGGCCAGTTCAGCCTGTCCAAAAAATAAGACTGCTGCTACAGAGGAGGTAATGTGAAGTGAAGCTTAGAAGCAATGTGTACAGTTGCCAGGGACGAGAGACTCATTATAACTCTGATACCCAGGCGCTCAGGGGCTTGTAGCTCCAGCTTCCCACACTCAACAACACCTCTCCCCGCTATCTAACTTCCCTCCTGTATTATTGATCGCTGTCAGGCAGAGGAACCATTCTCTCTCTCTCTCAGTGACCATCTGCAGTTTCTCTTCAATACGTTTTCCCTCTTGTCTGGCTAAAAATACCTGAATGTGTTGAAATGTAGCATAAGGCAAGGAACTTCATCTCCTTCTCGTTCCTTGCCCCCACTTCCTGCCCACCCGTCCCACCCACCCATACTACTTCAGACCAATCTCCAACCTACGCTTTCTGTCCAAAGTTTTGGAACGTGCTGTAGCTTCCCAACTCAAATACCACCTCTCTACCAATAACCTGTATGAAACTTTCCAATCCGGATTCCGCTCCAACCACTGTACTGAAACTGCGCTCCTCAAAATCACAAATGACATTCTCCTCTCCTCCGACGCTGGCAACCTCAACATCCTCATTCTACTTGACCTCAGCGCCGCCTTTGACACCATAAATCACTCCATTCTCCTCACCCGACTTGAAACCTCCCTTAACATCACCGGCACAGCCCTATCCTGGTTCAAATCTTACCTCTCTGACAGACACCAGTTCATCTCCATTAACAACTGTAAATCCCCCACCGCTCCCCTCCCCCAAGGTGTCCCCCAAGGCTCAGTCCTTGGCCCCCTCCTCTTCATCCTGTACCTGTTCCCCCTTGGTCAATTAATCCGCCGTCATGGTCTCAACTTCCACTGCTTCGCCGATGATATCCAGCTCCTCATCTCCACCAAGTCAATTTCCCCCACCACACACTCTACACTGACAAACTGCATCACTGAAATAAAATCTTGGCTTCAATCAAATTTCCTCAAACTCAATTGCAACAAATCTGAAATCATCATCATTGGTCCAAAAACGCTCACCAAATCCACCCAAAACTTCATCCTCAACATTGATGGTCTCCCAGTATCCACCTCACCTCACATCCGGAATCTTGGAATCATCTTTGATCAAACCCTCTCCTTCGACAAACACATCAAACACATCACAAAGACAGCCTTCTTCCACCTCAAAAACATTGCCCGTCTCCGTCCATCCCTCTCCTCCACAGCTGCAGAAACCCTCATCCACGCCTTCATCACCTCCCGTCTGGACTACTGCAACAGCCTCCTCTACTGCGCACCCTCAAAAATCATCAGTAAACTTCAATACATTCAAAACTCCGCTGCCCGTCTACTCACACACACCTCGATCCGTGACCATATCACCCCCGTCCTTTATAAACTCCACTGGCTCCCCATCCCCCAGAGAATCCAGTACAAAATCCTCCTCATAACCTACAAAGCCCTCCATAACCTGGCCCCATCCTACCTGACCGACCTCCTCCACAGGCACACTCCCACCTGCACCCTCCGCTCTGCTGCTGCCAATCTCCTATCCCCCCACATCCGGACCAAACTCAGATCCTGGGGGGACAGGGCTTTCTCCATCGCTGCTCCCACCCTATGGAACTCACTACCCCAAACTGTTAGAGACTCCTCCACACTCACCACATTCAAAACATCGCTGAAGTCTCACCTGTTCAGTACTGCCTTCAACCACTTGACTTCACATGACTATTCCACATGACAACCACTGAAGGTCACCTCACCCTCTGTCTCCTTTCTCTGTTCGTTTATTTATTTACTTATTTATCTATTTATTCATTTCCCTATGTTCTCTAAATCTCTGTAAAGCGTCTTTGAGTATATGAAAAGCGCTATATAAATAAAATACATTATTATTATTAAAGTGATACCGACTGACGTCAAACATGGACACTTTAGACATGAGAGATACGGCGTGGAAACAGGCCCTTGGGACCACCGACCAGCAATCACTCCGTGTACTACCGCCATCCTACACACGAGGGACAATTGACCATTTTTTTTTACCAAAGCCAATTAACCTCCAAACCTGTCCGTCTTTGGAGTGTGGGAGGAAACCAGAGCTCCTGGAGTAAACCCACATGGTTACAGGGAGTACGTACAAACTCTGTACGGGCAACACGCGTGGTCAGGATCGAACCCGGATCCCTGGCACTGTAAGGCGGCAGCTCCACCGCTACACCACTGTGCCGCCATTTACAAATGTTTTCAAATGATGCAATGTCTTTATTCCAATGTTACTCCCGCAACAACACTAATTTTTAGAAAGAACAGCACAAGAAATTAATCCCATGCTGTTCTTTGGAGCCCGTGTCAAAATAATCTAAATTTTCCAATCTTCCCAGCTCTTCAGCCTTTCTTCTTACAAATGTCATGTGAAAAGAGTCATGAGATACTGGGAACTTGAATCAGAGTCATAGAGTTCTACAGCACGGAAATAGGCCCTTCAGCCCAACTCAACTGGGCTTGTATACACTGGAATTTAGAAGGATGAGGGGGGATCTTATTGAAACATATAAGATAATTAGGGGATTGGACACATTAGAGGCAGGAAACATGTTCCCAATGTTGGGGGAGTCCAGAACAAGGGGCCACAGTTTAAGAATAAGGGGTAGGCCATTTAGAACGGAGATGAGGAAGAACTTTTTCAGTCAGAGAGTGGTGAAGGTGTGGAATTCTCTGCCTCAGAAGGCAGTGGAGGCCAGTTCGTTGGATGCTTTCAAGAGAGAGCTGGATAGAGCTCTTAAGGATAGCGGAGTGAGGGGGTATGGGGAGAAGGCAGGAACGGGGTACTGATTGAGAGTGATCAGCCATGATCGCATTGAATGGCGGTGCTGGCTCAAAGGGCTGAAGGGCTGAATGGCCTACTCCTGCACCTATTGTCTATTGTCTATTGTCATCAATGATGATCAAGGTGCCTCATCTATACTAGTCCCATTTGCCAGCGTTTGGCCCATATTCCTCCAAACCCTTCCCATCCCAGCACCCGTCGTTTTAACTAGACAGGTGCAATTAAAGTTAATGTGCAATTAACGTCTTTCAAAGAAAATATGTCATAAGCAACTACCATGTATGTACTTGTGAAATGGAGACACACAAAATTCTATTTTATTGAGCGAAAACCTAAAAGCTGGAGGAACTCAGTGGGTCAGGCGGCAACTGTGGAAGGGATGGACAGGAGACATCTTGGGATGGGATCCTTCTTCAGACTGATCAAGATTCTTGTGTAGGAAGGAACTGCAGATGCTGGTTGAAACTGAAGATGGACACAAAATGCTGGAGTAACTCAGTGGGACAGGCAGCATCTCTGGAGAGAAGGAATGGGTGATGTCTCGGGTCGAGACCTTTCTTCAGACTGTGGTATTTAAAAAAAAAAACGTTTATTCTTAATAAAATATATATACAAAATAAAAACCGTGCAGGAACTCTCAATACATTCCCTAGTGTGTCTATGCATTCGATATTGTTATACCCAGTAGTGTCGGTACCTCTCTTTACGCACAGCACCAAAGTCCACGTGGCCGCAGTCGGAAGAAGGGCCATATGTCCAATCCCTCTGCAGATGTCACCTCACCTGTTGGGTCCCTCCAGCACTTTGCTACGTACTTGCTAAGGTTCTTTCAAATCCTAGGTCGTCTATTTTAAATTCAGTAGCATGGCAGTGAAGTTATTGGGTTGTTGACCCAGTGAAATGAGTTTGAAAATCACCACAGCAGGTGGGCAATTTAATTTTGAATGATTAAATCAATCTGGAATTACAATCTGGTGCCTGCAATGTTAGCTAGGAAACTAGCAGGTTATTAAAATCTGGATTATTATTGACCTGCGAGGAAAGTAATCTGCCGTCTCTACCCATTCTAGCCTACATATGACCTCACGCCCACAGTGGTGGGAATTGTCTCCAGAGTAAAAAAAAACAAACTGCTGGAAGAACTCAGCAGGTCGGGCAGCATCCGTGGAGGGAGATGGTCGTTTTGGATTGAGACCTTTGCACTGGGCTGCTCTCTGTTACTATCCCCTCCACAGATGCCACCTGACTCCTCCAGCAGTTTGTTTTTTGCCCCAGATTCCAGCATCTGTAGTCATTCGTGTCTTCCGATTAACTCTTTACCTACCCTTTGAAATAGGGTAAACAAGCCACAGTGGTAGAGTTGCTGCCTCACAGCGCCGGAAACCCGGGTCGATCCTGGCTATGGGTGCTGACTGTACGGAGATTGCACGTTCTCCCCATGACCGCGTGGGTTTCCATCGGGTGCTCTGGTTTCATCCCACATCCCAATGAAATGCCAGTTTGTAGGTTAATTGCCTTCTGTAAATTGTAACTTGTGCCTGGTGTGTAGGATAATGCTCGTGTACGGGGACTGCTGGTCAGCGCGGACTCGGTGGTCCGAAGTACCTGTTTCCGCGCTGTATGTCTAAAGTCTAAAGAGTCCATAGTTTCCGTGCTGTATCTCAAACCTAAACTAAGGGTGGCACGGTAGCGCAGCGGTAGAGTTGCTGCCTTACAGCGAATGCAGCGCCGGAGACTCAGGTTCGATCCTGACTACGGGCGCCGTCTGTACGGAGTTTGTACGTTCTCCCCGTGACCTGCGTGGGTTTTCTCCGAGATCTTCGGTTTCCTCCCACACTCCAAAGACGTACATGTATGTAGGTTAATTGACTGGGTAAATGTTAAAAAATAATTGTCCCTAGTGGGTGTAGGATAGTGTTAATGTGCGGGGATCGCTGGGCGGCGCGGACTCGGTGGGCCGAAGGGCCTGTTTCCGCGTTGTATCTCTAAAAAAAAAAATGTTTTAAACAAATTTAAGCCACTCCGTATAGGATTAAGGATCAGCCATAAATTTTGGGTCATTTCCATTCTCTGGGCAAATCAAGATAAGAGGTAACGTCACTTCCGGGAATCTCCAGGAAACATGCTCAGCATTTATTCAATATAATCCAGTCCAAACCTTTCGGGGCCTGGGATATTGAAGCAGAATGAGAGGGATGCACTTGGATCAAAGGAATTAACAGAGATCTTCTCTAGCGGGAGCCAATGAATGCTTTCACTCCGATGCCTGAGTTTCAGTGTAGTTCGGACTGTTGCTGTATCAGGCTGGTTGAACGACAGTAATACTGTTCCTCTTGGGCTGCCCACGAATGGAAAGGCCACTCCTATAACAGTATAACAGTATAACAGAGCTTTATTTGTCATTCGGTACCGAGGTACCGAACGAAACTACATAGCAGTCATACAAAAAAAGAACACAAGACACATGACCCCAACACAAACGTCCATCACAGTGACTCCAAACACCCCCTCACTGTGATGGAGGCAACAAAACTTCCACTCTCTTCCCCACGCCCACGGACAGACAGCTCGTCCCCGACCGACCCGCACAGTCCCCGCAAGGGGGTGGAAGTCCCCACGGCCGAATCGCACCGGTTGCTGAAACGTCTCGCGGCCGAGCTGGGCGATGAAAGGACCCGCGACCAAGCCTTGCGCAGCTAAGTCCCGTGGCCGAGCCGCACCGGGCGATGTTAAGTCCCGCAGCCGAGCCGCACCGGGCGATGTTAGGCCCCGCAGCCGAGCCGCACCCCGCGCCTTGGGGAAAAGAAAGGTTTCCCCCACCCCCCCACCACCCCCCCACCACCCCCCCACCCACACCACCACCCCCCCACCCACACCACCACCCCCCACACATACACAACCAAAAAAAATACAAAAACCATCCCAACACCGACACACAACAAAAAAAAAGGAAAATGACGAACAGACTGCTAGCGAGCCGCTGCCGTTAGGCGCCGCCACTTCCGCTAAAGCAAGGAAAACGCCAAGATCAGGAGTTGAGAGTGTTTCATTGTCCTATGTACTGACAACAGAATCATACAATTCCTACTTGCAACAGCATATCAGGCCCCTAAACACAATTCACAGATCATAAATGGAGTAATGGAGTCATACGGCCATTGCCGACCGACATGTCCCATCTACATTAGTCCCACCTGCCTGCTTTTGACCCATATCTTTCTAAACCTGTGTTATCCATGCACTTGCCTAATTGTTTCTTAAACATTGCAATGGTCCCTGGCTCAACTACCTCCTCCGGCAGCTCATTCCACGTACCCACCACTCTTTGTGTGGCAAACGTTAACCCTCAGATTCCTATTAAATCTTTCCCCCTTCATCGTAAACCTATGCCCTCAGGTTCTCGATTTCCCCCTACTCTGGGCAAGAGACTCTGTGCCAATCTATTCTGTTGATAAACAAAAAAATCAATAAATCAATCATTCTAACACTAGTGCAAAAAAAACCCTAAAGTCCTCAGTGCAACCAAAGACAGAACATAGTACATGGTTTCGTTGGTATTGGGCGGTGTTCAAGAGCCTGGCAGTTGTTGGGAAGAACTGTTCTTAAACCTAGTCATCACCGCTTTCAGGCTCCTGTACCACCTTCCCAATTTTGGGAGCGTGGCCAGAGTGGAGTGGGTCCTTGACCAACACATTTCCCCCATCCACGGACACCCAGTGGGGGGGGTGTAAGCCTTAGAGACTGCAGTTTTTGGTACAGCTATGGAGCAGTGTAGGATCATCCTTACACCACTCACCTCCACCGGATCTCCATGGGTGGGAGATGAGTTGTTGCAGGGAAGATTTCCATTGCCTGACATCAACGTGCCTGCTCAAATGAGAAGTGTTCAGGGCAACAAAAGGTAATCCAAGTCCCAGACTTATAGCCTGATCGTGAGAGTTTAAGGAATGTTGAAAATAGACGTGACTAAATAGCGTAAAGTAAACTTGCAGAACAATGGGAAGTGGGAAGTGGGGAGGCTGTGGGAGAGAGATTTAGAGTGCCAGGATACGAAAACCAGCAACGGGTTCATTAAACCATTCAAGCAAGTGTGCGGCAGGATACGACTGTCATTGATGCTAGCTCCCACCTGATCAGGTAGAGGAGGCCCATCTCTCTGTCACAGCCTCCAAGGCAGTGGATGTCTAACATTCAAGAGGCAAGCCCCTGTGGTATACTGTGGCATCCCAGTGGTTAAGAAATGTACTCTATATGGACAGATTCTGCCAGACCTGGAGAACGCACACGCTTGTCTTTCAGATGAGATCGCAGTAAAGTCCTGCATTAGCTGGAGTCATCTGTGAATTGAGTCACATTTCTGCTAAATCCCCAGGTGCAAAACAGTCCAGAGCCTGTAGCCCTTATGGGAAGCGGGTGATAAAGAAATATCAGTACATATTGGGCGGCACTGTCACGCAGCGGTAGAGCTGCTGTCTCACAGTGCCAGACACCTGGGTTCGATCCTGACCTCGAGTGCTGTCTGCGTGGAGTTTGCAGGTTCTTCCTGTGACCCCGTGGGTGTTTCCTCTGGCTGCTCCTGTTTCCTCCAAACACTCCAACGGGTTTGCAGGTTAATTGATTTCTGCAAATTGTCCCGAGTGTGTCGGATAGACCTCACGTGCAGGTGACCGATGGTCGGCGTGGGCTGGCGAGCCGGATTCTGCGCTGTATCCGTAAAGTGAACTAAACTAGACTATCTGGCAGATGCTCTGATCCTGGGACATCTCTCCTTAAACCACACGACCTCTCTGCCCTTGGGTTTCTTCCTCCAAAACACGGATTGGTGACGTTTCAGGTCAGGACCCTTCTTCAGACTCTCCTTTGGTCTGAAGAAGGGTCACTTATCCACATTCTCCTGAGATACTGTCCGATGCGTTGAGTTACTCCAGCACTTTGTGCCTTCTCTGATATCCCGCTGAATGTCTTTCCAAAACCTCTGTACATTTCTGTTATTCTTAGTCGATTATTTCGCAATGTTTTCTGACCATAGTTTTCGAAAGCCTTATTTCTCCCTGTCGGTCAGCCCCATTGAAAGCCGCACCCACATCAGAAACCATGCTCCATTGAGGTCTAAGGTTACAGCTGACTAAGTCTTACACAGCACATCTAAGCTGTGAATTAATAATGATTTGTGGGTGCATCACTTTGTACAGGGACCAAGGCCCTAACACACACTACTTAACGTGAGATAAAAGGCCTCTTTGTTCTGCGATGGACTATTCTACAAAAACACAATAAACGACAATCCCTGCCAGGTAGGTTACTTGGAACGAGTCTAAAATCCTACCACACCCTCTCCGCCGCACCCCAGCCATGGGAGCTCAGGTTTCCCTTCACTGCCTGGCCAGGTCTTGTGTTACATGTAGATGCGCTCTGCTTCCTGAAGAATGTCTAACGCCCAGGGGCATTCCCACCATCAGAGGGCAAACCTTGCGTTTCCCTCCGCTTCAGAGGCTGGTCGGAGCCCTCCAGCCCTCCCGCCAATCTAACTCGGCGCACTGTGCCTGGGATGATGCCTGGCAGTCCGGTTCCATCGGCTGACGTCCCCTTTGTCAATGGTCTATTGTTCAGCTTGCAACGAGATCGGGTCTAAGGGATCCAGTTACACAGCCATGTTTATTAAAAGAGAAGACCAAAGGCTAATCTGTCCAATTCACTCGTGGTTTCCCTCGTTCTCTGGGCTAAGTGAAAGAGGGCAGATTTGTCTTTAAATAATAACATTGGCTCAGCCCTGCTTTTGGCCAGCGAAGCCAGAGGTTGATTAAATATTATCTGCTAAAAAAAATTGTCCTTCAGTGAAATATTCCCCCTCTGAGTGCTCAGTCTGGAAAGCAACAGGTAATTAGTTTTTAATTGTTCAATAAAATCTTCTCTGTTTCCTGCGCTGGCCTGCTCACTGTATCAGTTCCTTGTGGTGTCCAGTGGTGAATGAATGAAGCCGATCTTGGCATCAAATGGCAGGGACGGTGGCTTCAGGTGAGAGGAGTTAGCACACATGACCACAAGTATGACCACAAGACCACACATGACCACAAGGGGCGGTTTACACGGTGGCGCAGCGGTAGAGTTGCCGCCTTCCAGCACCTGCATCGCCCGAGACCCGGGTTTGATCCTGACTGTACCATAAGGAGCTGCCTGTACGGAGTGTGTACGTTCTCCCCGTGACCTCCGAGATCTTCCTCCCGCACTCCAAAGACGTACGGGTTTGTGGGGTTAATTGGCTTTGGTATCAGTGTGAATTGGCCCTAGTGTGTGCAGGTTAGTGTCAATGTGTGGGGATCGCTGGTCGGTGCGGACCCGAATGGGCCGAATGGCCTGTTTCCGCGCTGTATCTCTAAAACAAAAAAACTAAAGTAGGGCTGGCTGGAAAGATGACGCCCAAGCCAGGCGACTATTTGCGTGCCAGCCACAGAAGCAGATCGACAATCACATATTGCAATTGCTCCACACTCTACTCCTACAGAGGCATTACTTTATTCCCTTTATTCCCTTATCGTGCACGTAACGGCTCGATTGTAACCATGTATTGTCTTCCTGCTGACCTGATAGCACGCAACAAAAGCTTTTCACTGTACCTCGGCACACCTGACAGTAAACTAAACTAAAACTAGCTAAAGGTTGAGCCTGGAGTTTAGATTAAAGTTGTCAGTTGTCTAAATGCCTCTTAAATGTCACTATCGTATTTGTTTCCATCACTACCCCTGGCAGCCCATCCCAGCCACTCACCACTCTGTGTAAAAACAAAACCTGCCCCCCACATCTACTTTAAATTGGTTACTCTCACAAATTGATGTGTCACAAGTCATACAATGGTTGGGTTTGGGCCAAACTCTGATATTTTGAGTGTCCTGGCCAGAATTCTCCAGTGTATCTGAAGGACAGTAGAGCCTAAATGTTCAGGTGCCAAAGTTCAATCCCAGCCCATCCCCCCAAACCCCACCTTCCCAATGAGCAGAATAATGGCGGCACGGTAGCGCAGTGGTAGAGTTGCTGCTTTACAGCGAATGCAGCGCCGGAGACTCAGGTTCGATCCTGACTACGGGTGCTGCACTGTAAGGAGTTTGTACGTTCTCCCCGTGACCTGCGTGGGTTTTCTCCGAGATCTTCGGTTTCCTCCCACACTCCAAAGACGTACAGGTATGTAGGTTAATTGGCTGGGTAAATGTAAAAATTGTCCCTAGTGGGTGTAGGATAATGTTAATGTACTGGGATCACTGGGCGGCACGGACTTGGAGGGCCGAAAAGGCCTGTTTCCGGCTGTATATATATGATATAAGATGGTGGATCTATTCCTGCCGAGAGATTTACTTTAGTTTATTTCAGTTTAGATATACGGCGTGGAAGCAGGCCCTTCGGCCCACCTAGTCCGCACCGACCAATGATCACGCATACATTAGTTCTATCCTATATCCCCTAGGGACAACTTACTGAAGCCAATTAACCTACAAACCTGCACGTCTTTGGAATGTGGGAGGAGACTGGAGTACCAGTTTTGTCCGGGTGCTCCGGTTTCCTCCCGCACTCTAAAGACGCCCAGGTTTGTAGGTTAATTGGCTTCGGTAAAACAAATTGTAAATTGTCGCTAGTGTGTAGGACAGCGTTGGTGCAGTGGGATCGCTGGCTGACGCGAGCTTGGCGGGCCTGTTTCCACGCTGCATCACTAAACCAATCTTAAAATTAACTTTGGAGTACGAGAAAAGGTAAAGTGAGATGCTGAGCTGCTTCGAAGCCTGCTTGGTGTTAATGTGTCGGCTGTTCATTGGCCTCTCCACTCATGTTGAAATAATTTACTTTAAATTGTTTACCATCAACTCCCAGAACACAGCACAATGTCCTTTACCCCCCCCAACCCCTACGTATAAATGTTCCCTCGCTCACAGCAGCGCGAGTATTTATCTTATTATAATCCTCAGGTGGAATCAGATTTCTCCACGTGTGACATCCATCATCGTACAATAAGCAGCTGCATGAGGAGCACCTGGATTTCACTGTGAGTCACAGTCACAGCGGCCGGCGCACTCTCACTTTCTGCACACTCTCTCCGTTAGGCAATGTCACCGCTTCAAGGTTCCTAATCCCTGTTTGCGTCCCTTCCTCGTCCTCAACCCCTCCAGGTTATAAGCCCCCCCTCCAGTTCCATCCGGGGGGCACTTCGGACTTTAACCGTTCCACTGCCGGGTGCCTTTCCATCTCTTTGCTTGCCTTTTTTTTTTTTTAAAGGGAAAAAACTCAGTGCCAGAGTCCTGGGTTCGATCCTGACCTCAGGTGCCGTCTGTGTGGAGTTTGCACGTTCTCCCTGTGACCGTGTGGGTGAAAATCCTCCCACATTCCAAAGACATGCAGGTTTGTAGGTTAATTGGCTTCTGTACATTGTCCCTAGTGCGTCGGATAGAACTAGTTTCCGGGTGACTGCTGGTCGGCGTGACCTTGATAGGCTGTCGGGCCTGATTCCAAGCTGTATCTCTAAACTATCTGTGTTTGCTCTGGGACCCCCGTCCTTGAACCACTCAACCTTTTTGCCTGTGTTTCTTCCTCCGTGATGCTCTTTAAAACCCATCTCTCTCTCAAACCATTCGATCACCTCCCCTTGCATCTTCTTACAGCAGTTTGTCCTGTACAGTGCTGTGGGCTGTTTTATTCAATAATGGTGAATGGTATTTGTAAAATGAAGGTGTGACCGATGCCCTCGATATAACCCACATCTTGACTCTAGTGTCTAAAGCACCCACCCCATCCCTCTCATTGCCCCCTTTTAACCTCCTGGTATTCTGCTGTTGTACCCATGGTGAGGTGGAACCTCCCTGCCCCAGCACATGGGCCAAGTGGCCAAGATCAGTGCTGGTTGCATGGGGTGGACATGATGCAGGAGATGCAGAGTTTAGTTGAGTTTAGTTTAGATATACAGAGCGGAAACAGGCCCTTCGGCCCACTGAGTTCGTGCAGACCAGCGATCGCTAGTTCTACCCTACCCACACTAGGGACTATTTGCAGAAGCCAATTAACCTACAAACCTGCACGTCTTTGGAGCGTGGGAGGAAACCGGAGCACCCGGAGAAAACCCACGCTGTCACAGGGAGAACGCACAAACTCCGTACAGACAGTGCCCAAGGTCAGGATCGAACCCAGGTCACTGGTGCAGTAAGGCAGCAGCTCTACTGCTGCACCATTGTGGCACCAGAGCCTTGAGGCCAGGACTTTGATTCCAGCTCAGATCTGAGGGGTACAGACGACAGCTTCCGAAAGTGTAATTGTTTTCCAGTGGAGTGGCAGATATATCCATGAACATTGAAATGGGGAGGGGGGTTGAGATATATCAGCATTACAAGGGTGGTGAGTTGAATTGACTTTCCCATTATCAATTGCAGTCCCTTGGAGCCTTTGCCATGGTAACGATATTGCCAGGAACCCAGGGACGTTCCTGGTCATCTGCTTGGCTATGATGGGGAATGTGACGCAGTATATCATCATAGTTTGGCAATTCATTTAGAGTCGTGGGTTGATGGAGTAATGAAGCAGGTATTTGGCCCAACTGCACCCAGATGCCGGTCTGCCCTCCTCCCACTTGCTCACATTTGGACCATACCCCTCCAAACCTTTCCTGTCCATGTGCCTGCCCGTGTCTTTTAGATGTTGCAATACCTGCCTCAACGACCTCTTCTGGCAGCTCGTTCCATACATCCGCCACCCTGTGTTGCCCCTGTTACATTCCCATCCACCGGATGCAGAAAGTATTGATCACGGTGGCGTGATCTCTCCGAATTTCGTATCCGTCTGTTCAATGCGCAAAGTTAGTTCCTGCTGCCCAAGTGGGGGCAAGAAAAGACCACAGTCTGCCAGAGGTCGATGAGTTGCCACAGCTTCACCTCATTGACTCTGATTTACAAGGTCAAAATAAATCTTTTAGTTTTGGGTAGCACGTAATTAAGTGCGCCGGATAACATTTCCCACTACATCTAATTTATACCAGGTCCAAAAATAACACAGAGCCATCAGCTTACATTCAAAAAACACAGTCTGAACAAGAAAACTTTCCATTACACCCACGCAAAATTTCAACTACCCAAGTTATTCATTTTTAATAACCCTTTGGCTTTATTTGCTATCTGATTACAATTAATATTTATAAGTTAATTTTGCAATGGGAAATTTCACTGTAACAGTAGCCGCCGTGTGCCGTTGATTGGAGTAAGCAACACTAACGGCAGTATCATGATCGTTGGGTTGGATCAAGTGTGTTAATAGTCCAAGTAAAAGCAATTAAACCAATTAACCACACAGACATATGTTGCTCAATCTCCTTAATTTAACGACCTGCTGCCTCTGCAAGTTTCGTAGACCTGATTATTCACTCAATGCGCATCCAAGTTCTCCAGTTAATTCCACTTTTACCTTCTCTTCCCCTCACTTAGTATGCAGCAGTTGAGTTGCTGCCTTACAGCGTCAGAGACCCGCGTTCGATCCTGACTACAGCTGATCTTGGCGAGAAAATATAGTTGAGGAAGACCAGAGGAAGAAAGCAGAAAATAGTCAAAGTCGACCCGTAACATTCGGTTTGGAATTGCAGTCTTGAGAGAAGTGGTCCCAGCTCTCTGCCTGGAAGAGGGGATGGCTGTGTGTATGAAAGACTGCACAGACTCAGCACACCAGGGCAGCACAGTGACACAGCAGCACAGTTGCTGCCTAACAGCACCAGAGACCCGGGTTTCATCCTGACTATGGGTGCTGTCTGTACAGAGTTTGTACGTTATCTCCGTGACCGCCTGGGCTTTCTCCGGGTGCACTGGTTTCCTCCCACACTCCAAAGACGTACAGGTGTGCAGATTAATTGGCGTCATTAAAATTGTAGAATTGTCCCTAGTGTGTAGTGTGGTGTATGGGTGATCACTGGTTGGCTTGGATTGGATGGGCTGAAGGGCCTGTTTCCATGCTGTATCTCAAACGTACAAAGTCTCAGAGTGCAAGAGACAACTAGGAATTGCAAATGGAGAGGCCTTCGTTCCGATCAGGAGCTTTAAGTACCTTGGCGCTAATATTACCATGATCTTTCAAGGACCAGCAACGTTGAGGCAAAAGTCAAGAAGGGACATCAATGCCTCTGCATTCACAGGAAACTGAGGACATTTGACAAGTCTCCAATGACTCTTCCAAACATCCACAGATACACCATAGAAAGCAGACTGTCGGGTTGCATCACAGCCTGGTTTGGGAACAGCTCTGCCCAAGACCGCAAGAAATTGCAGAGTTGTGAATGAAGACCAGTCCTTCACACAGACCAGACTCCCCACCAGTGATTCCATCTGCACTTCACACTGCCACGGGAAAGCAGTGAACATAATCAAAGACCTTTCCCACCCCGATCATTCCTTCTTCTCTCCACTCCCATCAGGCTGAAGATGCAGAAGATTGAAAGTGCGCATCACCAGGCTTCTGAACGGTCCTTCCATCAGCCAGGATACTGTCTGATTCACCTCTACCCCATTGCAGTCATTGGACTTTGTCTATGGAACTGGTGTGCTACAATACTAAGAACTATGTTCTGCACTCAGTATCTTCCCCTTTGCTCTACCCATTATACTTGAGTTTGGCTTGAGTATATTTATGTACAGCACTATCTGATCTGACTGAATAGCATTTAAAACAGCTTTTTGTTGTACCTTGTGGCACACACACACACACACACACACACACGCACACGCACACACACACACACACACACACACACACACACACACGCACACGCACACACACACACACACACACACACACACAGAGGCACACACACACACACACACACACACACACACACACACACACACTCACACACACACACACACACACACACACACACACACACACACACACACACACACACACACACACACACACACACACACACACGATAACATTCACTGTTTGCCCAAGGGAGAAGAAAAACAGGCACACCACAGCTGATGGATAATAAGATATTGATTTTGTTTTCTGCTCCTTGATCGTGCCGCTGAACGAATTCTCACTTTAACCTGCAGAGATAGAGACATTTTACTGTTGAACTCGCTGACCAACGTGCCGCTGAGCATCAATGGTAAAACCATGACAGCGCTGGTGTCACGGAACACCTGGGGATGCGGTACTGCAAGGACGGGTGGGTAGTGACCACAAATGGAAGTATGGCTGATCGGTACGTAATGGAGAGTCATAGTGTCAGAGAGCACGGAAACAAGCTCTTCGTAAAGATGTATTCAAGAGAGAGTTGGATATAGCTCTTAGGGCTAATGGAATCAAGGGATATGGGGGAAAAGCAGGAATGGGTTACTGATTCTGGATGATCAGCCATGATCACATTGAATGGCGGTGCTGGTTCAATGGGCCTGATGGCCGACTCCTGCACCTACTTTCTATGTAACAACTTGCCCATGTCAACCAACATGCCCCGTCTACACTAGTCCCAGCTGCCCATATCCCTCTAAACCTTTTCTATCCATGTAAAGAAAGATGGAGATGAGGGAAAACTGGAGGTGATTGGGCAGGCATGTGAGAAGACAAGGGGAGTGTTTGGCATCAAGGTGGTGCAGTGAACAGGATCAGCGGAGGGGAGGAAGTAGAGGACAATGGGTTCCAACTGCATTGCAGGATTGAGATGAGAGCAGGTTAGGATGACGTTCATTCTCATGTATGTTTTAGCAGGATAGTCAATACAATTCAGAGAGTCAAAACTTCATCCTAATACCATGTGAAACTTTGGCACCAAACCCTTTTAACTCTTAAGGGTTCCAACCTGAAACGACATCTGTGCATTCCCTCCACAGATGCTGCATGACCCACTGAGTTCCTCCAGCACTTTGTGTTTTGCTCGAGGTTCCAGCATCTGCAGTTCCTTGTGTCCCTTATTAAATGCAGAGAGTTCCTTCTTTCTCACACTTGCTGCTTGCCCGGCCACTTAGTGTTGACAAGGTCCTTGTTAAACTTTCCATGCAAGTTCATTTCTGGCACTGGGCAAAGAGGGATGGAGTTTGTCCAAACTCAGCAAGTTGGTTCACAACCTGTCCCAAACTGTGATCTGAACAACTCCCAGTGCATTAAAAAAACATATCCTCGTCGCCCTACAATGGCCGCATCCTTGTGTCCCCCTTGTTACCACATCTTCCCCAGCCAGCAATGGGCCATTGTGGGCTCCACCCTTCCTGAGGTCATCTGTTGCCGGCCCGGATTTGTTCCAGCCTTTTCTCACCTCCAGTTTATTTCCTCCTCACCTCTACTTTCAGAGAGAGGAAGGGTCCCAACCCGAAACGTCACCTGTTCTTTTTCTCCAGATATGCTGCCTGACCTGCTGAGTTGCTCCAGCTTTTTGTGTCTGTCTTTGGTATAAACCAGCATCTGCAGTTCCTTCCCACACAATTTGTCTGCTTCACCTTAAATTCCTCAGTGGCTGTGGTAGCAGAACGTTCATGCTGATGAAGATATTTTTACTTTCTAATCGTGCTGGAGATTTTAAATCGTAGAGAGGTTATGTCCAGCAGCCAGGGGAGTGAGAGGCAGAGAGAGCTGTTATTTACATCCAGTCTGAAGAGGTCCTGACCCGAAATATCATCCATCCATTCCCTCCACGGATGCTGCCTGACCCGCTGAGTTGCTCCAGAACTTTGTTTTGCTCACGATTCTCACATCACAGACGGAGTTTCTTCCCACAGGCCATCAGGACTGTCAACTTTTATAACCCCAGAGACTAAATCTTTGTCTACACTATAGTAACTTATTAACTTTATTTATATGCTGTAACTGTAATTCTTTTTTGTGCACAATCCGCAGGCATTGCCACTTTCATTTCACTGCACATCGTGTATGTGTATGTGACAAATAAATTTGACTTGACTTGATCTGAAGATTCGTGTGTCCCCTTTATTAGTGAGAGCCCACAGTGCTTTCTCATTCATGTATTTTGCTCTGTCAGACAATAAGTAGGGCGGCACAGTGGCGCAGTGGTAGAGTTTCCGCCTTACAGCGCCAGAGTCTCGGGTTCGATCCTGACCACGGGCGCTGTCGGTATGGAGTTTGCACGTTCTCGCTGTGACCCCTTAGGTTTTCCCCGGGTACTCCGGTTTCCTCCCACACTCCAAAGACGTGCAGGTTTGTAGGTTAATTGCCTTCGATAGATATTACAAATTGCCCCGAGTGTGTAGGATAACGATAGTGTATGGTACATGGCGATCCCTGGTCGGCGCGGACTCGGCGGGCCGAAGAGCTTGATTCGACCTGTATCTCTGAATTAAACTAAACTAAACTGTAAGCCAAAGTAGTCAGCGACCTGCTTTGTGATCGGTGCTTAGTGTGGAAGAAGTTCTGGACTGTAGGAGGCCACGAAGTTGGACATCAATACACTATGCATTGAGTCTGAATGGTTGTCATCCATCAGGAAATCCAGCTTAATAATAGAAGTCCAAACCGAAAAATGGAGTGTGTTTAATCTTTTCATTCAAGATGGGTAAATGAGGCAAAATCCACTTAAAAGAAGAAAGAAAAAAAAAGAGACTTGGGCCACAGCAGTTAAGAAGAAGCTTTAAAGAAGCATATTAAATAAGCAAATGTGTTTCAGGAGGAATCAAAGCCTGGGCCAAAGAGTGAACCCTGCAAATGATTGGCAAAGAATGGATTACCAAAGGTACCAGATAAGCAATGTTTGCTCAGCAAGCTTAACTTAACTCAGGCGGGGAAAATAACTGAGGTGAGGTAGAAGTCAGGTGATCAGTTTGGTCCAGTCAATATTTATGGTTAAAATTTACCCCCTCTTCCTTTAAAGCGTTTGATAAAGTTCTTCATGTGAGGCTCATAAAGAAAAACGGCAAAGAAATAAAGAAGGCCAGCATGGTGACACAGCGGTAGAGTTGCTACCTTGCAGCGCCATAGACCCAGGTTCAATCCTGACTGCGAGTGCTGTGTGTATGGAGTTTGCATGTTCTTCCTGTCACCTGCATGGGTGCTCTGTTTTTCTCCCACAATCCAAACCTGCACAGGTTTGTAGTTGAATTGGCTTGGTGATTGTCCCCAGTGTGTGTAGGATAGCGTTAGTGTGCGGGGATCGCTGGTCGGCGCAGACTCGGTGGGTCAAAGGGCCTGTTTACGCTTCTCTAAACTAAACTGAAACACAGTTCTGAAAGTCAGTGATGAACTTGATCCATCAGGTTGCAAATTGCACAAAGAGAAGTGGAGAACATAGAGAGGTGGCGCTTCGGATGGAGACCCCGATCCCCAGGTTGGCAAGTCGCAATACTGGGAAGTGTGAAAGAACACAGCAAGTGAACTTCCATAATCCTTCAGGTGGAAAATATACTCAACAGTTCGCCACCCTATGTGTTAATACATTTCTCATCAGCTTTGTCAGTAATGGCTTAACGTTTTTATGTGAAATTGGTCCTAGACTAGAGGAAAGTTCTTCCCTGTGTCCAGCCTGCCATCACTAAAAGCACATTGTACTTTTTGACTTTTGAGGAGGTTTAAGTTTAGCTTCATTATTGTCACGTGCACAGTGAAAAACATTTCATCCAAACAGAAAGTACTAGACATAATTACGATCAAGTCAAACTCAAGTACAATAGGTAGAACAAAGGGGAAGATGCAGAGTGCAGAATATAGTTCTCAACATCGTAGCGCATCAGTTCCACAGACAACGTCCAATGTCCACAATGGGGTAGAGGTGAATCAGACAGTACCTTCGCTTATGGTAGGACCGTTCAGAAGCCTGATATCAGAGGGGAAGAAACTGTTCCTGAGTCTGGTGATGCTGTTCCTGAGTCTGGTGAAGCTGTTCCTGAGTCTGGTGATGCTGTTCCTGAGTCTGGTGATGCTGTTCCTGAGTCTGGTGAAGCTGTTCCTGAGTCTGGTGATGCTGTTCCTGAGTCTGGTGATGCTGTTCCTGAGTCTGGTGAAGCTGTTCCTGAGTCTGGTGATGCTGTTCCTGAGTCTGGTGATGCTGTTCCTGAGTCTGGTGATGCTGTTCCTGAGTCTGGTGAAGCTGTTCCTGAGTCTGGTGATGCTGTTCCTGAGTCTGGTGATGCTGTTCCTGAGTCTGGTGGTGCGTGCTTTCAAATTGCTGTATCTTCTGCCACATGGGAGTGGGGAGAGGAAGGTATCTTTTAGTCTTTATAAACTCTACAGGATACGGTCCCAGACCATACAAACTCTCCTCAAACAGTGATCTTGCCAAATCTGGTATGACTGAGCATTCCTACTTTGGAAGGGCTCTCCTTCTGTCAAAGGTCCTCATGGTTTGGACACCTTTGCTAAGTTACAAGACAAGGCATTTCATCTGCTATCCCACTGTATGAATGAGGTTTATGGATGTATATTCTCACCATTGAGGTTGACCATTTACATTTTGTAAAGATCACTTACTTCTCTTCTCTGCAACACCCCCCCCCTCCTCCCCCACCTCTCCACCACTCCGACCCCCCACTTTAACCTCTCCTCACCTCCCTCGTGCCTGGAGAAATTTAATGCCGTTTTTTAAAAAATTACAAAACATCCTCTCAAGAGGATTGCAGCAGCTTTATTCAGCGTAGATCCATACCCACAGGGCCAGAGGGCAAGGTCACCAAGGTCATTTCTCTTACACTCTGCTCTTGAAAGCAATGGGGCTGGTCAGAGAGAGAGGGAGCAAGATGGAGGGTGAGGGAGGGTGAGAGGGAGGGAGGGTGAGGGGGGAGAGAGAGCAGGGGAGGGAGCAGGAGAGAGGGTAAGAGGGAGGCAGAAGTAGCAAAGGGGAGGAAAGGGAGGAGGGAGAGAGAGCAGGAGGGGGGAGGATGAGAGGGAGCAAGATGGAGCGGGAGAGGGAGCAAGGGGTACGGAGAGGGAGAGAGGGGGAGGAGAGAGAGCAGGAGGGGGGGAGGGTGAGGGGGAGCGGGAGGGAGAGAGAGGGGGAGGGGAGCATGAGAAGGAGGGAGAGGGAACGGGAGAAGGAGGGAGGGAGGAAGGAGTGAGAGAGAAAGAGAGAGAAAGAGTGAGAGATATCTCCCACAATGCAGTTGTGCCTGAGCAGATAAGCAACTTGGCTCGAAGCTTCCCAACGTGAGCTGAATGCAGAAACAACACTATCGCAGGGAGCGTCGGAACAAGTGTCTGTGTTTTGATGATGCAACTGGCTTAGAGAAAAAAAGAGGGCAAGGCAGATAAGCAAGGGAAGCTATAAGCCACTGTAATTTATAGAAAGAGGCATGAACCAGTTTGATTTTGCAGTATAATAGATAATTTTATACTTCCTTTGGAAGGAAATAAAAGCTACTTTGCTCCTTTGCTTCAGGTTCACAATGAAAAGGACTGGACCATAGAGGCTATCATAATAAAACAGGACAAAAAAAAAACCCCATCTTCTCCTCGGCACCAATCTTTATCTTAAAAGAGAAAGTAACATCCTTATCAATGCACTCCAGCCTTTCATCGAAACCCTTTTGTGGCTCTCTGGAAACAACTGTTTTAAAGGCCAGTGTTTAGATGGAACCGAGCCGCCTTGCTGACTCTGTTAAAGTATTGACGGACTTCCTATCAGCTCTTACAGAAGGACTTGTCTCCAGTGCATTGAGTCTTTAAATGTCTGCTCCTTCAAGCTCAGAATAATTGTTATAAGAGTGGGGAGGGGGGGGGATGGAGGGGGGGGGGATGGAGGGGGGGGGATGGGGGGGGGGATGGTGGGGGGGAGGGGGGTGGGGGGCTGGATGGTGGGGGGGAGGGGGTCATGGGGGATGGTGGGGGGGATGGTTGGTGGGGGGGATGGTTGGTGGGGGGGATGGTTGGTGGGGGGGATAGTGGGTGGGGGGGGTGGTGGGGGGCATGATGGGGGGATGATGGGGGGAATGATGGGGAGGGGATGGTGGGGGTGATGGTGGCGGGGATGGTGGGGGGGATGATGGGGAGGGGGATGGTGGGGGGGGGATGGTGGGGGGATGGTGGGGGGGGATGGTGGGGGGGTGGGGATGGTGGGGGGGGGGTGGTGGGGGGGGATGGTGGGTGGGTTTCCCCCCCTGCATTTACATATTCCGGCAACAGTGTACCGACTCTCGGCCAGAACGCCAGGCTGCTCTCTCGTCTCTTGAACCCTCACCAGTGCTGCCTGCCTCAACAGCAGACGGCCTTCAGGAATTAGCCCCAACAATCCCTCACGACGTGCCTTGCCTCAACTGCGTCTGAAAACCTCAACAGTCCTGTGAAATTAGGTCCTCTCAACTGAAGAGAACAGAGAACGCAGAGCAGCATAGCCACAGGAACAGGCCCTTCAGCCCACAATGTCTGTGCCGAACATGATGTCAAGCAAAGATACTAGAGGAACAAGACAGACCACTCGACACTAAAAACCGTAGTATGTCACGGCGCCATTTTAGTAGGCAGAAACTTGCAGAAACATTTTAAAAGAAAAATAACAAAAATCTGTGAATTGGTAGATGAGATATATTCTGCATTTTAATGGTATCATCACACATACTGTTCCCCCAAAACACTGATTACACTGTGAGAGGCATAGCGAACGGTGGGTTTTGCCTACTAAAATGGCTCCTTTGAGTACTACACTTCAGTATAGGCGATTTCAACGGAGTGGTCCATCATGTTCCTCTAGTATCTTTGATGTGAAGATAAGCTAATCTCATCTACCTGCACTGGATCCATATCCCTCCATTTCCTGTCTGTAAATGTGCCTATCTAAAAGAATCTTCAATGCCACACTCGATTATCATTGTCTGTGAAATTCCCAAGCTACCTTGATGCAGAGCCAAGAGTGTTTAATTGTCATATGTACCAGCAATGGTAGATGGAAGTTCTTTCTTGCTGCAGTTTAACGGGCCCATTAATGCAGAAACACACAATTAAATGTACAATAATCAACAATACATGGAGGACACAGTATACATGGTAATGATAAATATAACTATAGACAATAAATGTCACCACAAATGTAAAACATCAGAATGGTGCAAAGCTTGTAGTGCAAAAATGATGGGATGACAATGAAGGTGGGGAGAAGACTAACATTGAGGTCTTTATTTTAACACAGGGCTATTTGAAGAGTTTCTGAAGAATTCATTAAGCTCACTTATATTGATGTATTTTACTCAATAATTAAATGCCTTTAAACACATTGCAACATCATGGGGTTTAGAATTATTCCTGCTTTGCAAAGCTGGCCTACTTTAGTTGCTTGTCTTTCCTACAAATCCTGTACAAAAGACATACCTTGTGCGGGCAGAGTGAATTTGCAATGGTGTACTGAGTCATTCAGCCACGAAACTGCTCGACGACATTGAGGTGATGACACGCCTAAACCTGTGGTGTTGGAATCTCTCTTACTCAGCGGATATCTCAAACTTTTAACCACAAACCCTCAAGATCCCGGGCGTGCGCATCTCTGAAGGTCTATCCTCGACCCAGAACACTGATGCAATCACAAAGAAAGCTCACCAACGTCTCTACTTCCTGCAAAGATTGAGGAGGTTCAGCATGTTGCCGAATACTCCATTGAATTTCTACAGGTGCGTGACATAGAACGCACTGACCGGTGGCATCGCGGCCTGGTTCGGCAACGCGAACGCACGGGAAGGACGGAGATTACTGAGAGTGGGGGGCACTGCCTGGGTCCATCATGGGTTATGACCTCCCCACCATCGAAGGGATCTACGGGAGGCACAGCCTCAAAAGGGCAGCCAACATCATCAATGATCCACACCACTCTGGCCACACTCTCATCTCGCTGCTACTGTCAGGGAAAAAGGTACAGGAGCCAGTGAACCATAACTGCTAGGTTCAAGAACAGCTTAACATCAACCATCAGGCTCTTGAATACTGAACAACACTAGGCTCTACCTTAGCAACTATGATCTTCCATGGAATGTGTTTCTGCTCGCTCTGTGGACTTTGGATTTGCACTATAATGGTCACGTCGTATTACTGTTATCAACTTATTGTCTGATTATCTGGTATATATTTATTTGCGTGTTAGAAGGAACTGCAGATGCTGGTTTAAACCGAAGATAGCCACAAAATGCTGGAGTAACTCAGCGGGACAGGCAGCATCCCTGGCGAGAAGGAATGGGTGACGTTTTGGGCCGAGACCCTTCTTCACACTGTGGCACAGTGGCGCAGCGGTAGAGTTGCTGCCTTACAGCTCCAGAGACCCGGGTTCGATCCTGATCCGGAGATCTTATCGAAACGCATAAGATTATTAAGGGGTTGGACCCGTTAGAGACAGGAAACATGTTCCCAATGTTGGGGGAGTCCAGAACAAGGGGCCACAGTTTAATAATAAGGGGTAGGCCATTTAGAACTGAGATGAGGAAAAACTTTTTCAGTCAGAGAGTTGTGAATCTGTGGAATTCTCTGCCTCAAGAAGGCAGTGGAGGCCAATTCTCTGAATGCATTCAAGAGAGAGCTAGATAGAGCTCTTAAGGATAGCGGAGTCAGGGGGTATGGGGAGAAGGCAGGAACGGGGTACTGATTGAGAATGATCAGCCATGATCACATTGAATGGCGGTGCTGGGTCGAAGGGCCGAATGGCCTCCTCCTGCACCTATTGTCTACTGTCTGACTACGGGTGCTGTCTGTAGGTTCTCTCTGTTACTGCATGAGTTTTCTCCGGGTGCTCCGGTTTCGCCCCACCTTCCAAAGACGCG
Organism: Rhinoraja longicauda; assembly: GCF_053455715.1. Lineage (NCBI taxonomy): Eukaryota > Metazoa > Chordata > Chondrichthyes > Rajiformes > Arhynchobatidae > Rhinoraja > Rhinoraja longicauda. Next base: position 17,680,307 of record NC_135977.1, on the reverse strand, counting down.
CCAGTTTGTAGGTTAATTGGCTTCGTTAAACATTGTAAATTGTCCCTAGTGTGTAGGACGGTGCTAGTGTACGGGGATCGCTGGTCATCGCAGACTCAGCGCGCCGAAGGGGCCTGTTTCCAAGCTGTATCTCTAAACAAAACTTATTCATGGGTTTTTCTACTGAATGGGATCGATCTAGTGGGGGAATTCCAGTGTAAAATTTGCTCTGCCTTGTTTATCCGGTCCTCTTCCTTGACTCCACCGCGGCATTTGCTTTTCGATTGAGCAATGCAGGTGAGGTGTCAGGATGCTCGGTGCAGGACATACATCATCAGGCCTGGAGAGAGCTGGAGGGAAGAGAAGATAAATCAAAGTCACAACTGGGTGAGAGTAGGCTTGAGTTTGTCTAACCTCTACATTACAGACGCTGGGATGTAACACTTGCCTGAAATGTAAGAAACAGGTGCAAATTGAGTGCTAAACATTGGGTGCATCAGTGAGATGATTCCATTCCTTTCAAGCTGATGTGAGTGGACAGTGCGTTGTTCTATTGAGTTTTGCCTGTCACTGCTCTTCTGCAACAGAATGAGAGCTCCTTGGCGACACTGAAAAGACTTGCTTCTTGACAGTCGCACATAGATTCATACCTATACATGATGTATACCCTGCGGCATATGTGTAGGAAGGAACTGCAGGTGCTGGTTTACACCGAAGATAGACACAGAATGCTGGAGTAATTCAGCGGGACAGGCAGCATCTCTGGAGAGAAGGAATGGGTGACGATTCGGGCCGAGACCCTTTTCCAGTCTGAAAAGGTGTCTCAACCCGAAACGTCACCCATTCCGTCCCTCCAGAGATGCTGCCTGTCCCGCTGTTACTCCAGCATTCTGTGTCTATCTTCCCAATAGCATATGTATCTGCGGGGCATGTAACGCCGACATTTGGTTTTAGAGATACAGCGTTGGTACAGTCCCTTCGGCCCACTGAACCAACGCTGACCAACAATCACCCCACACACTGGTTCTATGTCCTACACACTCGGGGCAATTTACAGAGGCCAATTAACCTTCATTCCTGCATGTCTTTGGAATGTGGGAGGAAACTGAAGCACCCGGAGAAAACCCACGCGGTCACATAGAGAATGCACAAATTCCGTGCAGACAGCACCCTTATTCGGGATGGAACCCGGGTCTCGGGCTCTGTGCGATAGTGTGTACAGGAGATCGATGGTCGGCGTGGGCTCAGTGAGCCGAAGGGCCTGTTTCCACGCTCCATCTCTAAACTAAACTAAACAAAACCCACTTGACCTACCTTGGCTTCTGATTAGTTTAAAAATACTTGCTCTCTTTTCAAATTCTCTCGTTGCCCCAACCCTCCCTATTTCAGTAATCTCCACCAGCCCCACACCCTCCAAGATGGCGACACTTCGCCCGGGTGGGGTTGGAGAGGGACTACGCGCTGTCCACGGGCACCCTGGGGGATTTCCGGGACCGTTGGGCACCGCGGGGGATTGGATGTATCCTGGATGGGGATTGTAACATAATTGTATAATAGTTTCAATTGGTATATTTGTTTGTGTAGTATTCTGGCGGTGGGTTCTGTTTTGGTTTTATTGTATTGTATATATTATTTTAATATTTGAATAAATATTTTTGATTAAAAAAAAAAAAGATGGCGCAACTAAGCATTGTAACCTCTCCATCTCTGGCAGCCTTGCATCCCGTTGTATGGTGGTCCTTTCACGAGAATTCTTATCCTAAGCCAAACTAGCTTGTTATCTTTCTTTCCTCCTTCAAGCTGTTTCTTAAAACCTAATACTTTGACCATGTCTTTATTTATGTCTCCTTATATGGCCCCATGTCAAATACTGCTTGATGATACTCCACTGAAGTGCTTTGGGACCTGTTTCTATAGCAGAGACACTGTATAAACAGAAGCTATTTTTAGTGGTGATTTTGACTCTCCCTCTCACTTTTAGTTTATCTTTCCTTTCCACTATTTGTTGTTAATATTAACATCAGAGATTTTCTGCACTGATTTTCCTTGAAGATGATCCCGGTAGGTTTTGTCTGAATCTCACCTGTTTTGGGAGTGCATGTGATTGCTTTCTCAGATTGATTCTAATCGGCGGTGAGGAAACAATTTGCCACAAACGCCGAGAAACAAAACGAGCTGCCATAGGAGGTAGCTGAGGCAGGTGCAATAATCACATTTTAAAGACATTTGGATATATCCATGTCCTAATGATTTAGTTTAGTTTTTTTTTTCAGTTGAGGGGTACAGCGCGGAAACAGGCCCTTCGACCCACCGAGGTCCACGCCAAACAGCGATCCCTGCACATTAACAATGACCCTACGCACACTAGGGACAAATTACACTCATATCAAGCCAGTTTACCTACAAACCTGTACGTCTTTGGAATGTGGGAGGAAACCGAAGATCTCGGAGAAAACCCACGCAGGTTACGGGGAGAACGTACAAACTCCGTACAGACGGCGCCCGTAGTCAGGATCGAACCTGAGTCTCAGGCGCTGCATTCGCTGTAAGGCAGCAACTCTACCGCTGCGCCACCGTGCCGCCAACAATGACCCTACACACACTGGGGCCAAATTACACTTATATCAAGCCAGTTTACCTACAAACCTGTATGTCTTTGGAATGTGGGAGGAAACCGAAGATCGCTGAGAAAACCCATGCCGCCACAGGGAGTACGTACAAACTCCACACAGACAGTACCCATAGTCAACCCGAAACATCACCCAGTCCTTTTCTCCTGAGATGCTGCCTGACCCTCTAAGTTATTCCAGCATTTTGTGTCGATCTTTGTTAGTTAGTTAGTTACTCAGTCAGTCAGTCAGTCGGAAAGACTATACATGATTACAATTGAGCCATCCACAGTATACAGATACAGGATAAAGGGAATAGCGTTTAGTCAGCATAGTTAAAGTAAGAAATGCTGCTGTTGGAGTAGAGGTTTAAAAGAGTCGCCTGGCTTGGGCGCTATCTTTGTAACCTACACATTTAGACTGATACCCATGTAGTGTACCTTAACTAACTATAGGTACATTTCCTATACCTTCATGGATAGGAATGGTTCAGAGGCATATGGGCCAGAACAGGCAAACAGGACTAGTTGAAATGAGGCTTCTTGGTTCGACATGGACAACTAGGCCCCATCACCAGTTTCCATGCTGTGTGATTCCATGACTCAATGACATGTACATGTATCAATAGTAGACAGCAGGGTATATTTTGCCCCAGTAACATACCTGCTGCACCTAACTCAAGGAAGTCACTTAATCACGGAGTCATACTGCAGAGAACTGGGCCCTTCAGCCCAACATGCGCACGCCGACCAACATGGCCCATCTACACTTGTCCCACCTGCCTGCATTGGGCCCATATCCCTCTAAAGCTTCACTGTCCATGTATCGGTCCAAGTGCAGAGCATCTGGGGTGACAGTGGATGGTTCATCATGGGTGGTGAAGGGGCCTGTGCTTAGAAGTTCAAGCATGGCGGCACGGTGGTGCAGCTGGTAGAGCCACTGCCTCGCAGCGCCAGGTTCGATCCCGACTTCGGGTGATGCCTATGTGGAGTTTACACATTCTCTCTGTGACCGCGTGAGTTTTCTCCGGGTGCTCCGGTTTCCTCACACACCCCAAAGACGTGCGGGTCTGTAGGTCAATTTCCACTAGTGCGCAGGGAGTGGATGAGGAAGTGGGATAGCATGGGACTAGCGTGAACGGGTGATCGATGGTCGACGTGGACTCGGTTGGCCGAAGGGTCGGTTTGAATTCTGCATCTTTCAATGAATCAATTAACCAACCAACCAGCCCAGTGGTATGAACATCGACTTCTCCAACTTTAGATAGTTCCTCTGTCCCTCTCTTCCCCTCCTCCTTCCCAGATCTCCCTCTATCTTCCTGTCTCCACCTATATCCTTCCTTTGTCCCGCCCCCCTGACATCAGTCTGAAGAAGGGTCTCGACCCGAAACGTCACCCATTCCTTCTCTCCCGAGATGCTGCCTGACCTGCTGAGTTACTCCAGCATTTTGTGAATAAATACCTTCGATTTGTACCAGCATCTGCAGTTATTTTCTTATATTAACCAACCACCCAAGGATGATTGCAGATATCAGGGAGAGATACATCTAAATGAGTAGTGATTAGATGAAGCAAACATCCAATTATACTTCTGACGATCTTGCCATCTTTTCCTAAGGATCGCGAGGGTAAGGTTCATATGAATCGAAATGTCCCTCCTCATACACAAATCTCGACAGAACCTGTTGGCTGGACAATTAGCTGTGGGTCAAACAACAGGTAAAACCTGGCAGTTTTTCACCAACAAGAACACCCTGCATCAAGGATCACCGGGCTACAGCGAGACATTGAAATCCTGGATAATTATTTTTTTTCCCTTTGCCCAGTCCAGTTTGATTGAGAATAACTGCAGTGCACCCAGTGGTTTAGCTCTGGCTGCTATTGCCTAATTGGGTACAGATTGATACCGTGCTGCATGTGTATTTCAGCTCACTGCTGTGTTCGCTGGCACCCTCGCCCACCGAATCCTTCATGGAACATCTCGTCAAAGCAGATTTTGGAGCGCAGTAGGATTGCACGATTTATTTTTGCAAAGCTACATTAAGACATATCTCAATTTGATTTTAATTTTTTTTTAAACATATTAACGTCAGAACGCATTTGCCACAATTGTGTTGCCCCTGTTCCGTAACAAGTGTGGAGATCACACCCAGCACGTATGCTCTGAGGCCGAAAATATCAGCTGAAAATATCACATGGGCAACTGGCTGGCTGGTACCTCGGTCAGATGCTTGAGTAGCTGGCCATTCCAATGGTTCTTTGCCTGTTAATAATTAGCCATATGGCTGTTGATGTTCTTGGCTGACAAACTATTTGTTTGGCTCTCAGGGAAACCAGAGAGCTCGGTGATTGTTTAATAGAATGGGGCTTCGCGTATGATTGATCAGCGGCCTGGTTGGCTGATTGATTAGTTGTCGGCTTGGCTGGGTTGTGTTGCCCTCGTCGTCTGGATGGCAAGCAAGATTTAATGCAAGGGGCGTGGGTGACCGAATGGTAAATAGTTGGCGAGTGAGTGACTAGTTTATTGACCAATGTTCATTGAGTTGGACTTCGATGCGTTGACGACAGATCGTTCGTTTTGTTTCCGCTAACTATTTAGAGAGTTGCTTTGCACAAAACATCTCAGGTGTTCAACTCTGGCAGACTGTTAGACAGCGAGTCATATCTCCATTACATTCAGGTTGAGCTCAGGCTTGACTTTGCTTGACTTGTACACCGGGTCCGCGCCGACCAGCGATCACCCCGTACACCGGGTCCGCGCCGACCATCGATCACCCCGTACACCAGTACTATCCGACACACCAGGGTCAATTTACAGTTTTACCGTTGCCAAATAACCTACGAACCTGCACGTCTTTGGGATGTGGGAGAAAACCGAAGATCTCAGAGAAAACCCACTCGGTCAAAGGGAAACATAGAAACATAGAAAATAGGTGCAGGTGTAGGCCATTCGGCCCTTCGAGCCTGTACGCACCGCCATTCAATATGATCATGGCTGATCATCCAACTCAGTATCCCGTACATGCCTTCTCTCCATACCCCCTGATCCCTTTAGCCACAAGGGCCACATCTAACTCCCTCTTAAATATAGCCAATGAACTGGCCTCAAGAACGTACAAACTCCATACAGATGGCACCCGTAGTCAGGATCAAACCCGGGTCTCTGGCGTTGTGAGGCAGCAATTCTACTGTGCCTATGTCTATTCTAGAAATTCCAATTCTACTGTCCTGCCCGCGAGATTGGGTGAAGCTGTTTACGTTCATAAGTTCATAAGTGATAGGAGCAAAATTAGGCCATTCGGCCCATCGTGTCTACTCCGCCATTCAGTCATGGCAGATCTATCTCTCCTTCCTAACCGCATTCTCCTGCCTTCTCCCCATAACCTCTGATACACAAACTAATCAAGAATCTATCTATCTCTGCCATAAAAATATCCAATGACTTGGCCTCCACAGGCTTCTGTGGCAATGAATTCCATAGATTCACCACCCTCTGACTAAAGAAATTCCTCCTCATCTTCCAAAAGGAACGTCCTTTAATTCTGAGGCTATGTCCTCTGGTCCTAGACTCTCCCACTAATGAGAACATCCTCTCCACATCCACTCTATCCAGGCCATAGGGTCATAGAGTCATGAAGCATGGAACCAGGTCCTTTGGCCCAAATCCATACACTCACCACCCTCTGTGTGAAAAGGTTGCCCCCTTAGGTTCCTATTGAATCTTTCCCTTCTCACCTTAAACCTATGTCCGCAAGTTCACGATTTCCCCTATCTTGGCTTCGGGGGTTATGGGCCAAACAAGTTTGGAACTAACCAGCATCTGCAGTTCCTTCCTACGCAAGTGTTTGGTGCGGTTGATTGGCAGATGGGTGGAGGAGGTGACAAAGGTTAGAGAGGAAAGGAGGCAAAAGGTTAAATGAACGAACAACGTTCATGCCAATAAATATGAAAGATTGTGTGTACAAATCAACATTAATTCAAATGGAAATGTGTGTGCGAGATTATCATCATACGCTGTGAGTCTGTGTGCAGATGGATTAAAGTCTATCTGACAAACTGTTTGCCTTTCCTCACTGGCAATTGGTTATAAACAATCAGATTCCACTCTGCCTGGTCACTGCCTGAATGCTGTGTTTCCCTTGCAGAAGGAACTTTCAACTACTCAATGAGAAAATTTGTTCAATACCCTCTTAAGAGAGAAGCTGTTTGCTGAACAAATTGTTTTATGGCCCCTGATGTCTTTGAGGCGATAAGTAGTGTTTATCTTGTTGAGTTTGGAGTGTTTTTAAACTGCTCATTTTCCACACCAGCTCCCACCTCCCCTTTTTATCTTCGCCCCGTTTCTGCAGGGCGGTGTTATCTGGATCTAGAACCTCTCCAGATGCAGGTTTCCACGGCGACGACGGAGAGAGAGGGTGCTGAACGAGGTTATAAAATGGACCAAGAGAGTCTGCGGGTTGCATTATCATTGTTAGCACAAGTGTCCAGACAAAAGCTGTGCTTGTGCTAATATGATTTGTTCTGCACCTTTGATAGGGCGTCAAAGGAATTGATAATAAACTCGGATGTTTTTTAAAAGAAATAAACTTTCCTGACATTAGTCCTCTGAGGTACACAACCCGAAAGACCACATGCATGTCTCTACCCGAAACGTCACCCTTTCTGTCCATCAAGAGATTCTGCCTGTGCCGCTGAGTTATTCCAGCATTCAGTATTGATCTTGCATGATTCAGATAGTATAAGAAAATAACTGCAGATGCTGGTACAAATCGAAGGTAATTATTCACAAAATGCTGGAGTAACTCAGCAGGTCAGGCAGCATCTCGGGAGAGAAGGAATGGGCGACGTTTTGGGTCGAGACCCTTCCTCAGACTCAGATTCATGATTCAGATGTCATTTCGCTCTTCCATATGTAACTGCTTCCGAATAGTGTTGAAAAATCTACATTTAATCACAGAAATGGTATTCTGGAGCAGTCAGTGAGATAGGACAGTGGACACAAGAAATTGCAAGTGCTGGTTTATGTTAAAAAAAAAAGACTCAAAGTGCTGGAGTAACTCAATGGGTCGGGCAGCATCTCTGGAGAACGTGGATAGGCGATGTTTCGGGTCAGGACCCTTCTTCAAACTAATTGTGGCCAGCGGAGAAATGGGGGTGGGACCAAAACCTTGCAAGTGATAGGTGGATACAGGACAGAGAAGAAAAGATTTTAAAAGTGTGAGATCAGCAGAGAAGAGGCATGACATTGAGAGGCAGATGAAGGAGGAAGGGAAGGTGGAAGGGAGAAATGGGTTTGCATTGCAGGTGGGATACAGGGAAGAGAGGGGAGGAGGTGGAGGAGGGGCGGTGTTGGTTGTAGGTTAGTTACCTAAAAGGAATCCAATGTTCAGAGTCTGAAGAAGGCTTCCAACCCAAAACATCACCTATTTCTTTTCTCCAGAGATGCTGCCTGTCTGAAGAAGGGTCTCGACCCGAAACGTCACCCATTCCTTCTCTCCCGAGATGCTGCCTGACCTGCTGAGTTACTCCAGCATTTTGTGAATAAATCGATTTGTACCAGCGTCTGCAGTTATTTTCTTATGCTGCCTGACCCGCTGAGTTATTCCAGCCTTTGGCGACTATCTTCGGTATAAACCAGCATCTGCAGTTCGTTCCTGCACTCAAGGTTCATACCATTTGGTTGTAAGTTGGCCAAGCGGAACGTGAGATGGCGTTCCTCCAGTTTGTATGGGGGCTCGCTACAGCAATGGGGAAGGCCCAGGGACAGAAAGGTCAGTGTGGAAATGGGAAGGAGAGTTAAAATGGTTAGCAACCAGGAGATCCAGCAGGCCATGGCGGACTGAATGTAAGTGGTCAATAAGAAATATAGAAAGACTGAGTAAAGAGACAGAGTTCCGTTGTGTTTACTGCTTCTCTTTTAGAAATGCCTTGACTTTGAAATGTCTCCACAAAATTATCTCTTCTTGCCTCTGCAATCTCCACCAGCCCGACGATCTTCCCCAATTCCAATCTCTCGTTCAAGTCTGAAGAAGGGTCTCGAACCGAAAGGTGCCACTTGTATCTTCTTCTCTCCAGAGATCCTGCCTGTCCCGCTGAGCTCCTCCAGCACTTTGTGTCTATCTTCGGCTTAAACCGGCATCTGCAGTTCCTTCCTACACATGTCATTCATTCCTCACGGCTGGAACATTGCCAGCCGTGCTGGAAGCTCCAAACCCTTCAGTAACACCCACCCTTTGACTTTCTCCTCTGCGATAATCTCACTTCTTTGGTCGCCGGCTCAAACTTTGTGCCCGTGGATTTTAGGGAGTGCTCCAGCAGAGCTCGTTTGGAAGAGTCTGCCGACAACTCGGTGAAAGAGAGAGGGAGAAAGAAACGTTGATGCAGAGACAGAGAAACTAGTGAGGAAACTCAAAGGGCAAGAGCTTAAAAATGGAGGTGGTTGAATCTCCCTTCAGGACCTCAGGTGAGGATCCATCGTCAGTCAGATTTCCGAATGGAGTTTGCAGTTTCCCAGCTGCTGAATGTTAGCCGCTTTGCTTCACCAGAGAGAGCATCAGTTCTTAAAACTCACCTTTCGTCCATCTGAAGAAGGCTCCCGAACTGATACATTTCCTATCCATGTCCTCCAAGAATAATGCCTGACTTGTTTGGTTTCTCCAGCTCTTTGTGCCCTTTGCGCTTTTGGTAGCAATTAGGTCCAGCTACTTGCAACGTGGTGCGCTGACAACAACCTGGTCCTTAACACCAAGAAGACCAAGGAGCTCATTGTGGACTACAGAAGGACTAGGGGTGGTACGCACACCCCCATCCATATTAACGGGACGGAGGTGGAGCGTGTTTCCAGTTTCAGGTTCTTGGGTGTCAACATTTAGAACGGAGATGAGGAAGAACTTTTTCAGTCAGAGAGTGGTGAAGGTGTGGAATTCTCTGCCTCAGAAGGCAGTGGAGGTCAGTTCGTTGGATGCTTTCAAGAGAGAGCTGGATAGAGCTCTTAAGGATAGCGGAGTGAGGGGGTATGGGGAGAAGGCAGGAACGGGGTACTGATTGAGAGTGATCAGCCATGATCGCATTGAATGGTGGTGCTGGCTCGAAGGGCTGAATGGCCTACTCCTGCACCTATTGTCTATTGTCTAACATTTCTGATGACCTCTCTTGGACCCACAATACCTCAACACTGATCAAGAAGGTTCACCAGCGTCTCTTCTTCCTGAGGAGACGAAAGAAGGTCCATCTGTCTCCTCCGATTCTGGTGAACTTCTACCGCTGCACTATCGAGAGCATCCTTACTAACTATATCACAGTATGGTATGGCAACTGCTCTGTCTCCGACCGGAAAGCACTGCAGAGGGTGGTGAAAACTGCCCAACGCATCACCGGTTCCTCACTCCCCTCCATTGAGTCTATCCAGAGTAGGCGATGTCTGCGAAGGGCGCGCTGCATCGTCAAGGACAGCTCTCACCCCAACCACAGATTGTTTACCCTCCTCCCATCTGGGAGGCGCTACAGGTCTCTCCGTTCCCGGACCTGCAGGTTCAGGAACAGCTTCTTTCCTGCGGTCGTTACCTTACTTAACTCTGCGCTACGATGATTGCTGCCATCCCCCCCACCCCCCCCCACCCCCCCCCCCCACCCCCACCCACCCCCCCCACCCCCCCTCGGGCACTCCTCCCATCAGTGACTGATCTCGCTCACCGGAATTTCCACTACCGCTACTGTGCATATATGTATATATTATATGTTTTACTATTCTATCGCATGCACTCTGGTTAAGATGCTAACTGCATTTCGTTGTCTCTGTACTTGTACACTGCACAATGACAATAAAGTTTGTATTGTATTGTATTGTGTGGTATTCTTACCATTTCTCCATCCGTGAGCTGCCACAGGTACAAACACTGCAGGCATCCAAGGCGTAGGTTCTTGCTCCTTCTTCATCAGCGGCTGCGCGCACTCCATCTTTGTCTGGATGTGCCAAGGTGCCACTTGTATCTTCATCGTGCGTGTGAGTCTGTTGTTCTCCCTGCCCATTCTACTAGCCAGCCCAAATTGCATTTCCAATAAACATAGAGACACACAGCACGGAAACAGGCCCTTCGGCCCAACCTGGCCAAGATATCTCATCTACACCAATCCCGCCTGCCTGCATTTGGTCCATATCCGTCTAAACCTTTCCTAGCCGCGTACCTGTCCAAGCGTCTTTTCAATGTTGTTACAGTACCTGCCTCAACCAATTCTTCTGGCAGCTTGTTCCATATACCCAACACCCTCTGTGTGAAAAAGTTGCCCCTCAGGTTCCGATTAAATCTTTCCCCTTTCACCTTAGTCCTCTGGTTCTTGATTCTCCTACTCTGGGGAAAAGACTCTGCATTCACCCAATCTATTCCCCTCATGTCAAGTCAAGTCAAGTCAATTTTATTTGTATAGCACATTTAAAAACAACCCACGTTGACCAAAGTGCTGTACATCTGATTAGGTTCCAATGGAAAAAAAAAAAAAGAAACGTACAGTAGCATGCAAACAGTTCACAGCGCATCCTCAATAGGCCTCAAACGCTAGGGAGTAGAAATAGGTTTTGAGCCTGGACTTAAAGGAGTCGATGGAGGGGGCAGTTCTGATGGGGAGAGGGATGCTGTTCCACAGTCTAGGAGCTGCAACCGCAAAAGCGCGGTCACCCCTGAGCTTAAGCCTAGACCGCGGGATAGTGAGTAGATTGTATACACCTCAATAAAATTGCTCCTGCGCTCAAAGGAATAAAGTCCTAGCCTGCCCAACCTCTCTCTCTCTCACTCAGGCCCGTGAGTCCTGGCAACATCCTCGTAAATCATCTCTGCAGTTTTTCCAGTTTAAAGTCATCCTTTCTGTAGCAGGGTGGCCAAAACTGAACACAGTAACATGAGTACGCCCTCACCAACCCATTGAGCATTTCATCAAGAGAAACGTCTGTCAGAACGAGCTCCAGACAGTGGGGTATGTTGACGTCAGCGTCCTGTGAATAACAGTTAGCAATGCCCAGCAATGGAAAATTAATATGCTTAGTGCTGAGCAGAGCTGGCTCCAAAGAAATCAATGCTAATTTGAATCTAATTCACCTTATTTGATTAAGGACCCAATGCTTTATCATATTTCAGAGAAACAGGTGAAGCTTCATTGGCCCCATAATAGAGGAGCTGTTTGGAAATCGATAGAACATGTACAAAGCACCCTGAGCATCGAGGCACTGGCAGCTCAGTCACTGCAGGCCCCTCGCCATGGGGAGATCCAACACCTCCACAGATGCACAGTCTGACACAAGGCAGCTCCACACTGTCGGCAACAAGCTCCGACCGCACGCGCCACATCCCCTTTGATCTCCCATTTTCACACCTTGCCCTTCCATATCTCTAAGTCTCCCACTCCCCTGGCTCTCAGTCTGAAGAAGGGTCTCGACCCGGAACATCACCCGTTCCTTCGCTCCAGAGATGCTGACTGTCCCGCTGTTACTCCAGCATTTTGTGTCTATCTTTGGTGTAATCTTTGGCGGCACGGTAGCGCAGCGGCAGAGTTGCTGCTTTACAGCGAATGCAGCGCCGGAGACTTAGGTTCGATCCTGACTACGGGTGCTGCACTGCAAGGAGTTTGTACGTTCTCCCCGTGACCTGCGTGGGTTTTCTCCGAGATCTTCGGTTTCCTCCCACACTCCAAAGACGTACAGGTATGTAGGTTAATTGGCTGGGCAAATGTAAAAAATTGTCCCTAGTGGGTGTAGGATAGTGTTAATGTACGGGGATCACTGGGCGGCGCGGACTTGGTGGGCCGAGAAGGCCTGTTTCCGGCTGTCTATATATGATATGATATGATATGATAAACCAGCATCTGCACCTCTTTCCTACACACGCTACACCCGACCTTCGGACTCCACGGCTTCATTGCACTGTCAGCGCCAGGAATGTGGCTGGGTTCAGGGTTAGAGCCAAGGGGAAAGGATTCACCTCGGAACAGCCAAAGCCCCGGGAGTGCAAGGCCGAGGGAGGGAATGGTTGGGGACGATCACGTCACCCTGCTACTGCGTGTTGGACACCTGTTCCAAAGGAATTAGGGGATCATTTCCTCACGAAGATCTACCCGACATGAAGGAAGTGCGGAGAGACAGGGGTAGAGAGGTGGGAGGGGAGAGAGAGTGAGGTTGGTGAGGGGGGAGAGAGGCAAGGAGGAGAGAGATGGGCAAGGGGAGAGAGAGGGTGGGGAGAGAGTGAAGGGGAGAGGGGGGAGGAGAGAGAGGGTGGGAAGAGACTGAAGGGAAGAGAGGGCGGGAAGAGAGTGAAGGGAAGAGGAAGGGGGAGAGGGATGGGGGGGTGTGTGGGTGTGAAGAGAGTGATGGGGAGAGAGGGAGCTGGAGAGAGGGTGGGAAGAAAGTGAAGGGGAGAGGGAGGAGGAGAGAGAGGGTGGGGAATGAGTGACATTGAGAGAGTGGGTGGGAAGAGTGAAGGGGAGGAAGGGGAGAGAATGAAGGAGGGAGTGGGCAGGTGAGAGAGTGAGGGGGAGAGGGAGGGAGGAGGGAGGAAGATGGGAAGAGTGAGAAATGTTGAGGCAGAAACACTGAAACAGCAAAGGCAACTCAAAGGCCAAACGCTAAAAACTGAGTAATAATCACAAAGAGCAGACTGAGACAAAAACCCAACATACATAGCATAATTTTAGCAAGTGCCATCCATCAGCTCTCTGTGTTCCTGTGCACAGGTTCTGTGCTGATACAGGTTAATCTCATCAAAGAAAACTACGTTTGGACAGATTTCTTCATCACCATCTAGATGTCTTTGGAGATGATGGTTGTAAGCTGGTTGGGTATCGCTGTCATTTCCCTCCCACTGTGGAAGACCTGGCTAATGTCCTAACTCCTACCAACAATGAGGAGTCAATAGGATGGCCAGAATCCACCAGCACACTGTGCCCTTTTAACAAGGATGATACGTTAAAATTATGCTCTCCGTTAGTCTGCTTACTTCAATTGTTTCTTAGTTTTTAGGTTTTGTCCTCAGTTCTCCCTTTCTCTCCCTCTCTCTCTCTCCCTCTCACTTTCTCTCTCCCTTTCTCTCTCTCTCTCTCTCTCCCTTTCTCTCTCTCCCTTGCTCTCTCTCTCTTTCTCTCTCTCTCTCCCTCTCGCTTTCTCTCTCCCTTTCTCTCTCTCCCTTTCTCTCTCTCTCCCTTGCTCTCTCTCTCTTTCTTTCCCCTCCCTCTCCCCCCTCTTTGCCCCCCATTTTCTCTCCCTCTCTCCCTCCTTCTCTCTTCCCCTTATCACCACTCTCACTCTCCACCCTCCACTCTCTTTCCCCTCCTCTCCTATCTCTCCCCCTCCTCTCTCTCTCCCCTCCTTCCATGTAGATACTGAAAGAAGGGAAGGAACTCAAACAAATGAGTTGCACTCTGCCTCATACTGAAGCCAGGATTTGATCTACAACATTGGACTGGAATGAGTTGATGTGATTCCTGCAACTGTTCCCCATTGCATCTTACCTGCATTCACCGCCCCTACCCCCAGCTCCATCCCTATCCCGCTGCATCCCCCCACAGCCCAACCCAGCAGACTCTAAACGTTCAGCACCAAGATTCAGTCTCCGCCAGAATCTGCCTTAAATCAACTAACTGCACAGGCAGAAAGGTCTGAGCAGGCGTTGCAGAAATCCGATCTATGAGCCCCATCCACTTAATGCAGACAACGAGCCTGTGCCCTGCAACATCATCCACTCCACCAAATCACGCGCAATAGAGCAGAAAACTGAATTACTTACAGCCTCAGAGTGCTTAATTTAATATTTCCAATGAGCCAGCTTTCGCTCTCGGGGAAGTGAGCTTGTGTTTTGTGGGATGTCACAAAACATTAGATATTGTCAGGGCAATTCATTTTTGAATGGTAATTTGTAACTAAGCAAAATCCGCTGGGGAGATTTTACACTGCCACTCAGATTGGTTGGAAGGGAAAAATAATCAAGGAAATAGTCAAGAGACAAATGGTGGATGTCAAGGGCTAAAGAAGAGTGTTTCTCCGATTTTACTGTGTAAATACAGGACGGAAAGTACAATTAGTTAAAATAAATCAGTGGAGTAAATGAGCTCCACCTGGCTTCTCTTTGTTATATATTTTTTCCGTCTTTGCCACGAACCATCACTTCTCCTATCGAAAGTCACCCCGAGTGTTTGTGTCTAGTTTAGAGATATGGCGTGGAAGCAGGCCCATCGGCCCACCGAGTCCGTACTGACCAGCGATCACCCTGCACACTCGCTCCATACCACGCGCTGGGGACAGTTTACAATTATTACCGAAGCCAATTAACCTACACTTAACCTGCACTTCTTTGGAGTGTGGGAGGAAACCGGAGCACCAGTAGAACACCCACGCGGGTCACGGGGAGAACGTACAAACCCCCTGCAGACAGCACCCGTAGTCAGGATCGAACCCGGGTCTCTGGCGCTGCAAGGCAGCAACTCTACCGCTGCACCACCGTCCCGCCCCATAATATTTCATATGAAGAAAGACTGGATAGACTCGGCTTGTACTCGCTGGAATTTAGAAGATTGAGGGGGGATCTTATAGAAACTTACACAATTCTTAAGGGGTTGGACAGGCTAGATGCAGGAAGATTGTTCCCGATGTTGGGGATGTCCAGAACAAGGGGTCACAGTTTAAGGATAAGGGGGAAGTCTTTTAGGACCGAGATGAGAAAGATTTTTTTCACACAGAGAGTGGTGAATCTGTGGAATTCTCTGCCACAGAAGGTAGTTGAGGCCAGTTCATTGGCTATATTTAAGAGGGAGTTAGATGTGGCCCTTGTGGCTAAAGGGATCAGGGGGTATGGAGAGAAGGCAGGTACAGGTTACTGAGCTGGATGATCAGCCATGATCATTTTGAATGGCGGTGCAGGCTCGAAAGGCCGAATGGCCTACTCCTGCACCTATTTTTTTATGTTTCTATGTTTCTATGTTTCTATGTGCTGCTGCAAGTAAGCATTTCATTGTTCAGTTTCGGGACATTTGATAATAAAGAACTCTTGACCCCCGTTTGGAGAGGGTGCAGAGGAGGTTTACCAGAATGCCGCCTGGATTAGAGGGTTTCAGATACCGAGAGAGCCTGAATGGACTTGGATTGTTTTCTCTGAAATGTCAAGAGATGGAGGGGAGGCTTGATACACGTATATGAAATTATGAGAGGCATAGATAGGGTAGACGTTCAGAATCTTTTTCCAGAGGAGGAAATATCCAACACCGGAGAGCGTAACTATATGGTGAGAGGCAGAACGTTAAATGGAAATATGCAGGGACATTTTATTTATACACAGTGGGGTCTGGGACACATTGCCAGGGGTCGTGGTGGAGGCAGTTACAAATGTTTTAAAGGCTTTTGGATAGGCACCAGAGCAGGGAATAGAGGGATAGGGATAGGTGTAGGACGGAACTGCAGATGCTGGTTTAAACCGCAGATAGACACAAAAAGCCGGATCGCTGGTCGGCATGGACTGGGTGGGCCGAAGGGCCTGTTTCCGCACTGTATCTCTAAACTAAAACCGGTGCGTCGGAGTCAAACCAGGTCTGCAAACAGACTACATATCAATGGACCTAATTAAATGTATTAACATAAGGTCAATGCAAATTGGGTCTTGCTTTTGATAATTTCAACCAGGCTGGAATCACTTTGGAGCCCTGGTGTTCTGGGAATGTAGATGGGAAACATTGAGTTAAAATGTGCAAGATTGGATTGTTGGCCTCGATTATTCAGCTCTTCCTCTGAAGTAGTTGCTTAATATGCGTACTATTAATATGCAAATCAACGCAAATGAAACCAGCATGATCCTCGAACTTTTATTAATCTGTGCAAAGTAACAGATGCCTCGAACAAAACAGCAAGAACATTCAGCTCGCTCCTCTCTGGTACTTAAAGGCTCCGTGCAGTCAGGGGTGGGCTGGGGGAGAGAGGCCCGATGAGGCAATCTCCAGTGCGAAGTGTCTTTAGTTTAGTTTAGAGATTACAGCGTGGAAACAGGCCCTTCGGCCCACCGGGTCTGTGTTGACCAGCGATCCCCCGCATATTAACACTATCCTATACCCACTAGGGGACAGTTTTTACATTTACCAAGCCAACTAACCTACAAACCTGCGCGTCTTTGGAGTGTGGGAGGAAACCGAAGATCTCGGAGAAAACCCACGCAGGTCACGGGGAGAAGGTCCAACCGAGGTCGGGATGGAACCCGGGTCTCTGGCGCTGTAAGGCAGCAGCTCTACCGCTGCGCCACCATGCCGCCCTGCTCAACGTGCCTTCTCATCTTGATTCGCTTGCACAGGAAGATCGCCGTACATTGAAGAAGCTGGCATTGAGGTCCCAACTCCCAGCCTCCATCCAACCTCGTCTGCTTTGAAGGGTGGAATAGAAAGCACTTCTTCCCAATTAAACCCATATGAGGCTCTAATTAGCAAATGTTGTCAAAACCAAGCATCAGGGGGTGAGAATGTGGGTGGTGGGTGGTGGGTGGTGTCTCCTTGCTGCCGTTGGTCGGAAAAATGTTTCCCAATTCATGATCCCATTTTGTTATACACCTCTCAACCTAGATACTCTGTACCTTAGTTTAGAAATACAGTGTGGAAACAGGCCCTTCGGCCCACCGAATCCACGCCGACATGAGTTCTATGTTGTCCCACTTTCCCACCCGCTCCCTTGGCATTGGGGAGCAATTTTACAGAGGGGCAATTAATCGACAAACCCTCACGTCTTTGGGATGTGGGAGGAAACCGGAGCGCCCGAAGGAAACCCACGCAGTCACAGGGAGAGCGTGCAAACTCCGCGCAGACAGCAACCAGAGGGTTAGGATCGCACCTGGGTCTCTGGCTCCGTGAGGCAGCGGCTCTACCAGCTGCACCATTGTGTCGCCCTATTATTTCTACATGCTGGAGCACTGCAGGAACAGAGAGTTTAGCTTCTTCTTCTTGCGTTTGAGGCAGCAGGAGTTATGTAACGCCCTCCAGGCGCTGTAGCCAGTGCAATGTGCTGTTGTCGAGGGCCGTGAGGTCTACCCCTCCACCAGGGGGACGGAGGACAGCGCAGTCGAAAATGCCGTGCTGCGCTGTTTGCTGGTCTGCTCCACGCACGCAGGCTGCTGATGGACGCAACCCCCAACGATGCACGTTGGCGTTGAACCGGCCGACCCCTGTGCGGAGCCGGTTCAGGGCGACCCACTCTTTGTTTAGTTTAGCTGAATATTGGTGGAGAGAGGAAGAAAGGATGAGGGCATATCTGATTTAACTGGTCACAATCCCTAAGTAGAATTATTTTGTCCTGGGTACAAGCGTCCCTCAAGCAATTTGAATGAGTGATCTTACTCACTGTGGGCCAACTTTCTTTTCAACACAGAGGTAGATGAGTACTTGGAATACACTGCCGGGGGTGGTGGTGGAGGCAGGTGCAATTGTGGGATTTATGAGACTTTTGGATAGGCACGTGGATCTGCAGTGAATGGAGGAGTATGGATCACATGCAGGCAGTAAAGAATTGGTCTTGGCACCCTGTTCAGCACACACTTTGTGGGCCGAAGGGCCTGTCCTTGTGCTGTGTTGTTCCACGCTCAATGTACTTTTCGCTAACTTTGTTTGCAGTTCGCAAATTCCACTTCACTTCAGAGAAATCCACTGCCTATGACGCGTTGGGAGTCAAGGAAGGACTCTGTAAAATGTCCTTTCACGCATTAACACAACACATATTCAGTTCAAAGTCATTCATTCAGGGTGATGCATATCGTAATGTCTCCTGACAGTTGTGATGAGGCACTAAATAAATGAAAGTTTTGTCACTTATCATATTGAAATGCCTCAAAATATATCATGTGATGAATTATTCAGTCAAGATAGCCAGATTGAATACACATGGAAAAGATTGCCGACGTTTTCTATCATTCTACCTCTGAAGATTGCAGGTCGGGCACCCTGTCATTGAAATCCCCCGAAATCAATGCAGAGGTAAATCAGGTGTGTTCTTCAATGGGCTACAGAACTTATATTCCAGTTTGAAGCTACGGCACTGTATTAAAAATGACCCTGTTTACTTCTCTGGCCTCAAACCTGAGGAGAACTAAAGCAAGAGGCAGATTAAATTAACTTAACCATTTCCAGATGGGATCTTTGCCTGAATCATCAGTCATAGAGTCATGCAGCAGAGAAGCAGGCCCTTCGGCCCAACTCATCCATACCAACCAAGATGCCCCATCTAAGTTAGTCCCCTTTGCTCGCATTTGGTCCTTGTCCTGCTAAACCTTTCATAGAAACATAGAAAATAGGTGCAGGAGGAGGCCATTCGGCCTTTCTAGCCAGCACCGCCTATCCACGTAAATGTCCAAATGTCTTTTAAATGTTGTTATTGTACCTGCCTCAACTACCTCCTCTGGCAGCTCGCTCCATGTACCCACCACCCTCCGTGTGAAAATGTTGCCCCTTAAGTTCCTGTTAAATCTCTCTCCTCTCACCTTAAACTTAAGTCTGAAGAAGGGTCTCGACCCGAAACGTCACCCATTCCTTCTCTCCTGAGATGCTGCCTGACCTGCTGAGTTACTCCAGTATTTTGTGAAATAAATACCTTCGATTTGTATACGATTCGATTTGCAGTTATTTTCCTACATTAAACTTATGGCTTCTGGTTCTGAGGGGAAAATAACTGTGTGCATTCACTCTATGCCCCTCATGATTACACCTCTATAAGATGGCCCCTCAGTCTTCTACGCTCCAACGAATAAAGTCCAAGCCTGCACAATCTCTCCCTATAGCTCAGACCCCCGAGTCTTGGTAACATCCCTGTACATCATTTTGACACAATGGAGATACAAGAAACTGCAGATGCTGGAATCTTGAGCAAAGCACAAGCCAGGATCCAAGTATTAAAAACTTGGTAGACGCAAAATGCTGGAGTAACTCAGCGGGTCAGGCAGCATCTTGGGAGAGAAGGAATGGGTGACAATAGACAATAGACAATAGACAATAGGTGCAGGAGGAGGCCATTCGGCCCTTCGAGCCAGCACCGCCATTCAATGTGATCATGGCTGATCATTCTCAATCAGTACCCCGTTCCTGTCTTCTCCCCATACCCCCTGACTCCGCTATCCTTAAGAGCTCTATCCAGCTCTCTCTTGAATGCATTCAGAGAATTGGCCTCCACTGCCTTCTGAGGCAGAGAATTCCACAGATTCACAACTCTCTGACTGGAAAAGTTTTTCCTCATCTCAGTTCTAAATGGCCTACCCCTTATTCTTAAACTCTACCCCCTGGTTCTGGACTCCCCCAACATTGGGAACATGTTTCCTGCCTCTAACGTGTTCAACCCCTTAATAATCTTATACGTTTCGATATCTCCTCTCATCCTTCTAAATTCCAGTGTATACAAGCCTAGTCGCTCCAGTCTTTCAATATATGAAAGTCCCGCCATTCCGGGAATTAACCTAGTAAACCTACGCTGCACGCCCTCAATAGCAAGAATATCCTTCCTCACATGTTTAAAACTTGGTCCTTCACACTCCATTAAAATAGACCAGAAGCCTCAATTCTACAGTAACCACCTTAGATTGACACAACCGTGCTCAACTGATGTTTAAGAAAAAACATACCTGAGGCTTTGGAGAAAGTTTGTGTTCTGTTGAAAAATATTTGATGAAGTTTAATGTTTTTGTATTTGATTGGTCGTGTCCATGCCATTCACACTCGTTCTATGATATCCCATTTCCTCATCCATTCCCTACACACTGGGAGCAATTTACAGAGGGCCAATTATCCTACAAACCCGCACGTCTTTGGGATGTGGGAGGAAACCGGAGCACCCAGAGGAAACCCACGCAGTTGCAGGGGGAACGTGCAAACTCCACACAAGCAGCACCTGAGGTTGGGATTGATGCTGGGCGTTGGAGCTGTGAGGTAGCGGCTCGACCAGCCGTGCCCATCTGGCAAGGTGGGAGATGTTCACCTTCACTCCTCCCTCTCTCCCTCCCTCTACTTTGCAACCCTTCCCTTCTCCACTGGGGGGATATGGTTTGCAGGCTCAGCTGAGAGCCCAGAAATGCAAGCCTCAAGTGCGATGCAGTCACAATCTCCCTGAGGGATATAGGCGAGTCCGTCTCGTTCTAGCCCAGTTAGACAGGGTCACTTTACACTTGCACTCATTCCTTCTGCAATAAATCAATTCATTCGTAAAGTTGGGTCCAGTTCTGTATTATTCAGGCCTTCTGTTAGTATAGTATAAGTGTAGAGAGATCTGGGCCAATCATGGACAGGTCGGACTAGTGTAGATGGGACATGTTGGTCGGCATGGGCAAGTTGGGCCGAAGGGCCTGTTTCCACGCTGTATGACGCTCTGTCAATGACTCTGCCTGCAAATGGAAGGGATGTTAAATAGGTTAGGTTTATTGTCACATGTTCCGATTATAGTGAATAGCTTTTGTTTGCTAAAGTGTTGTTCAATCAAATCATACTCTACATGAGTGCAAGCAAGCCAAACACAAGTACAACAGGTGGAGTAAAGAGAAAAATATCAGTACAGAATGTGTAGGAAAATAACTGCAGATGCTGGCTTCAAATTGAAGGTAGACACAAAACGCTGCAGTTAATCAGCAGGTCAGGCAGCATCTCGGGAGAGAAGGAATGGGTGACGTTTCGGGTTGAGACCCTTCTTCAGACTGATGCTGCCTGACCCACTGAGTTACTCCAGCATTTTGTGTCTACCTTCAGAGTGCAGAATGTAGTGTTTCACCATTGTAGCATTACAGTTACAGAGAAAAAGTCCAGTGTCCGCAATGAGGTAGGTTGGAAGGTCAGGACTACAACCTAGTTCATACTATTCATTGTACTTTTTAAATGAAAGATAAGCATTTTTGGGGGGAATATCTACAGATATTTTATATTTTATGTCTTCTCCTTGGTGCCCTGTGTTGCTCCCATTGCTCCAGGCAGCAGTTCTCAGCCAACAGGCACTTATTTGGAACGCTGTTCAGTGAGTAGCTTTTGTTGGCATGCTGTCCAAGTCACACCACACATGAGTACAATCAAGCCAAACGCAAGTACAACAGGTAGTACAAAATACCAGAGTGCAGAGTAGATTTACAATTGGAATAGACATTTAAAAGAGTGGAATGACTCTAATGGATGATTGTAGATCATGAGGGTGTGTAGGGAGTGGATGAGGAAATAGGATAACTTGGAACTAGTGTGAACGGATGATGGATAGACTGTGTGGACTCGGTGGGCCGAAGGGCCAGTTTTCAAGCTGTGTTTTTCAACTTCAATTGGCAGGCAGGTGTCCAGCTGTTGTCCGAGGTCGGGATTGAACCCAGCTCTCTGCCAATGTGTGGCCAGCGTCCCTTCTAGCCTTGCGCCTATAGGGCACAGGAAGACGAATCTTCGTGAGCTGGCAAGAGGAGCGGGGAAAAACAGGGACGGTGTCAGCTTAATATTGTTGGGGTCGGGAAGTCTGATGCACTTGGCGATAAAGTGCCTTGGGCACCTTCTGATTTTTATACCGAAGTCGTCCAAATGAGAAACGCATTGCTGCTTCTAATCTGGCACTTTGCAGTGAGATTTATTCACAAAATGCTGGAGTAACTCAGCGGGTCAGGCAGCATCTCGGGAGAGAAGGAGTGGGTGACGTTTCGGGTCGAGACCCTTCTTCAGTCTGACTGAGACCCTTCTTCAGTCTGAAGAAGGGTCTCGACCCGAAACGTCACCCATTCCTTCTCTCCCGAGATGCTGCCTGACCCGCTGAGTTACTCCAGCATTTTGTGAATAAATCGATTTGTACCAGCATCTGCAGTTATTTTCTTATATACACTTTGCAGTGAGAGGCAGGGAGGCCTGGATGGAGTCTGTACGCGGCATATGCTCTCTCTGTATAAGCGATACACAAAGGCACTGCTCTGAACCAGGCTGTGTTGCCAGTGGGGTTGCGGGCTGCCCAGTGCCTTGCCATCTGATCACAGCATGGCTTTCTGCAGATGTAAAGTAACTCATCATTCTGCTTCGACATAATCTGCCCCCGCTGTGTCCCTCCTTTCAGCGTTCCCTGAGATCCACAGCCCTTTTTTTTTTCCGTGCGGGGCTGTTCCACTCCAATTGCCCCAGAAAGAGCCAAATCAGATTACTTTCTGCAGTTGTCACATTATCCATCCTCTGCACTCCAACACTCAGTGCACATTAAAGGCATTTTATGGTGCTTAGACGGGCCTCTCAAGAGCAGTTTACTCAGTAAATATTATTCTATCATTAAAGCCTGCAACGAGCGAGGAGGGGAGGATCGTCAACAAGTGCCTTGTTTTTGCCGACCTGCTGGGAGTGGTTTGGATGGTGGTGGCCAAGCCTGAGGAACGAGGCCGATGGAAGTGAGCTGGAGCCACACTTCAGACCTTTAACCTCTGGCCGGCTAAGAGTGAGAGGTCTGCAGGCAGGAGTGATTGAGGTCTGATGATCGATCAGCAGCCACATCGAAGCGCGCCAGGTTGGGTAACTAGTGGGAGAGTCCAGGACTGGAGGCCACAGCCTCAGAATTAAAGGACGTTCTTTTAAGGAAGGAAATGAGGAGAGATTTCATTAGCCAAGAGGGTGGTGAGTCTGTGGAATTCTTTGCCACGGAAGGCTGTGGAGGTCGAGTCAGTGGATATTTTTAAGGCAGAGATAGATAGATTCTTGATTAGTACGGGTGTCAGAGGTTATGGGGAGGAGGCAGGAGAAGAAGGTTAGGAGGGAAAGATAGATCAGCCATGATTGAATTGCGGAGTAGATTTGATGGGCTGAATGGCCTAATTCTACTCCTATTCCTTATAACCTTATGAACTGTGATGGCATGGTGGCGCAGCGGTACAGTTGCTGCATTACAGTGCCAGGGATCCAGGTTTGATCCTGACTACATGTGTTTGTCTGTCACGGTTTGTATGTTTGTAGGTTTTCTCCAGGTGCTCTGGTTTCTTTCTACACTCGAAGGTTGTACAGG